>NC_143511.1:7198415-7498415 GCF_031878675.1 Megascapheus bottae | reverse complement strand
TCAAATCAAGAAGAATGACATTGCCCCATTCATAAGGAAATGGAAAGACCTGGAAAAATTATATTAAGTAATGTGAGCCAGACACAAAGAAATATAGGTTGCATAGTTTCCCTTATTAGTAATAACCAGAATATGTCTATAATATTCTTAGCAAGGGATCATAATCGCCCAGTTGCTAAGTGTGAAGGACCATATATAATGAAGGGTATCAAAATGAACTCCAAGGCCAGAGTTCTTAATTCCTCTCTTTGAGTAAGTTTCTGGCCCTGAGGAAGACTTGGTGATGAAACTCGTGTAATTGGACACAAGGAGTCCAAATAGAAAGGAATTGACAAGCTTGAGTGTTGTCTTAGGAAAGACAAAGGATGAAAATAAGTTTCAAGAAGCTCTAAGCTGCTCCTTTTAATTCCTTTAAAAAGTTTTAAGCTTTTCTTCTTGCCTAATTTTAATTAGTTAATTATGTTTTAAAATTATCTTTAAGTAATTGTGCAAAGGGGTTTCAATTGAACATGTTAGTTTATAAATACAATGCTTTTGATCTTGACCAAGGTCACTCTTAAATGTTTTGTTTGTTTGTTTGTTTTGCAATAATAGGTACCTTAAGAGGCATTTTTTTTCTTTTTCCTAACTGAAGCAATATGTAATATTACATTTTATTTAATGTTTTCTCTCCATTAAACAAACCACATCAAATAGCTTACTAAAATACTAGAAAAAAATAAACTAAGTAAAAAGGGAAGGAATTGATGAATGGGATGCAAAAATACAAGAAGTTAAGACATATGTATGGCCCTATAATAGCTATATTTCAGGCCTGGAGTTGTCTTCATTCTCAGGGAGACACAAGTCTTTTGCCTCGGGATTTCTGATGAATTATACTTAGTGGAGAGCCCAAAGGTACTGTTAGAACTGCTTGACCCATGAAGGCCCTCAGTTTAGCTATGCTTTGAATACATGTTCTCTAGAGGTCTATGTATTAAAATCTTGATGGTGAGTTGGAGCATTCTACTAGGAGACAGTGGAAACTTTAAGGGATGGGGGCTTCCTAGCTACTCAGGAGGATGAGATCTGAGGATCACAGTTCAAAGCCAGCCCAGGCATAAAAGTCCATAAGACTCTTAATTAACCACCAGAAAACCAGAAGTGTACTGTGGCTCAAGTGGTAGAGTCCTAACCTTGAGCTGAAGAGCTCAGGGACAGTGCCTAGGCCTAGAATTAAAGCTTCATGATCACCACCACCACCACCACCACCAACAACAACCAAAAGAAAAAAATGAGGTAGGGCCTAGTGAAAGGAAGTAAGAGCTTTGTCAACATGCCCTTGAAAGGGATTCTGGGACCTACTTATTTCTTTCTTGCGCTTTCTGGTTGCCATGAGCAGTTGTTTTCCTCCCACATATTTCCACAAAGTAGAAATTGTAGTTGGGCATTGATGTGGCTGCCTACAAAGTGAGTTGTTTTTCTCTTGGAACTGGGTTGGGCCAAGGTGAGAGTCTGGCCCTCTTCCTTTTAGATCAATATGTGCCTACTTTGTATTCCAGGATTCCATCATGCACAGAGCACCAAATGGACCTCAATTGATACCAATACCATATCTAAAATATACCATCAGCCAAATAATAACATCAGCCCCAAATAAACTTCTTTTCTTTGCAAAGTCTCTGGTGTTCTGTTATAGCAACAGCAAATGGGTTGTTGAAATACACTTCTCTATAAGAGACCTGCATGACGGCGCTGTAATAACCCAGAGTTCTGCCTGTGTCCTCATTTTACAATAGCAGAAAGGACAGAAACCTGACAGAGGTGCACCGGCCTTCAGTGGCAAAGGGAGCCTGCCTCCTCCACCACTGCCTGCATACAAGCCATGTATGGTAAGGCAGGAGCCAGCCTTCAGGCCCTGGAAGGGTTCACTCCTTTTCCTCAGCAACTTTAGGTGTGCAAATAGCTCAGAGAAGGATCATTTCTTAAATGCCTTTAAAGCCTGATTTGTAAATAATCTAAGACTGAAGACAGAGCAAGTTAAATATTTATTTGAAGATTATGTCTCTAAGGAGGGATTGTTGAAAATTAGTGAGTGCTTTGCCATCTCTGCCATCCCCTCCTGTGCTGGAGGGCATATTATTTTTACGGCTGTGTTTGACAGGGAGAACAAGCCTCTGTAGATTTAGTGGTTGTTTGTAGTGGCATTTATGTGTTTGAATGAGCTGGGCAAACAAGAGGGAGGGGGTGCGGGTGGTTAATTAACTCTGAGGAGCTCTTCACTTGCACTTCCATGCACGAGAAATGCTGGTAAAAGAGCCATTCACAGGGTTTTTGAAAAAGAACAGCCGTGCAAAAATCCTTCCCTAAACATGGCAGGCTTGGAAAGCACAGGAAAGCAACACTCCTGGCTACTGTAGGATCTTCAGAATGAAAAGTTTACTCTGAGGTAGAAATCTGTATGGCTAAAGCATTCTGAGAGAGAAAATCAGCAGCCTAGCCAGTTCCAGGGATAATGTCACTCACTCACCCACCAGACATTTTTCTCATCACATTGTATCTTATGTGTACACACCCATACCTATTACAATTGTAGGCTAATCTGCTCTCGGAGGTGTTTAGTAATTCCTGCTTAGTTTCAATCTTGCTTTCTCTGGTTTTCAGTCAGCCATGACTGGTCAGACTCTAATGATATTAAATGGTAAATTCAAGAGAAAAATAATTCATACATTTTAAATAACTTTAATCAAAGTGTGCTCTTACAGATGTGTTCTGTTTTTGCACTGGGGTGAATATCTTATTATGCTTAACTTATAAATTAAACTCTGTCAAAGAAATGCATACAAACAGGAAATAGGGTTTTGTGTGATCTGGGGATCTGGACATCTACTAGGGGAGGTGGTCTTGGGGTTGTGTATCCTAGTGAGTGTGGAAGAAGACTACTGTATATGAAAATATTTGAAAAAATATATATTTCCTCCCTCCCTCCCTCCCTTATTCCTTTCCTTCCTCCCTCTTTCTTTCATTTTCTTTTCTTTCCCCCTCTTCCATCCTCTCGTCCTCATATCTTCCCTCTTTCTCCTTCTCCTATCACTCTTCTCTTCTCTTCCCCCAACCCTTTTTTCTCTCACGTACATGTGTGTGCTTTTTCTCATTTCCAGTTCTAGGAAATGAGAAATCTAGGGCCTCAAACATGCTAAGTAAGTGCTGGACCATTGAGTGACATCTCCACCCTTATTACTGAATAGATTTTGATCACTCAGTATGCTACTTTGTCTCTCTACTATACTTCCTTTTGGGGACAAATTTTTATCAAAATTTAACTATACTGGGAGCCTGGGCACTGAGATTTTCATCCTTTTTCTCCCAGACATTATCTATGAATTCTTACCTCACATCTCTCTGAGCCTTGTCTTTGAAGAAAGAGATTGGATTAAATTAGTTATGTCAATTTGTAAAACGTTAAAAAGCACCTAGAGGCTCCAGTTCATCAGATTGGAGTTGGGGTGTTAAATTAAAGAATCTGAGATACTTCTGGCACAAGTGGCTTACATCTATAATCCTACCTAGTCAATAGGTTGAGATCTAAAGATCTCTGAACTCAGCCAAGGCAGAAAAGCCACATGAGTCTCTTATCTTCAATTCATCACCAAAAAGCCAGAAGTAGAAGTCTGGCTCAAATTGTAGAGAGTTAGCTTTGAACAAAAAGGCCAAAGAAAGATGAAAGTTGCTGAGTCTGAGTTTAAGTCCCCGTATATCACACACACACACACACACACACACACACACACACACACACACACACACACCACACACAATGTATGATTCTAATAAAGGACCCAGTGATGGATGGATGCGTTAGGGAAACACTTGATTGAAAGATTTTGTGGTCCTTCTTATGCATGACATTTCAATATTGATTCAGTTGATAGCTATTGAAAAGCTTTACTAGAAACCCCAATATGACTAGATTATTAAAGAAAATTTTTAAAGAAAAGAAAAAAAACAAATATTTTATATTTGAGTTGTAACTAGCTCAAATATGCTGTCTTTGAATGGAGAGTGATAAATAGCACAGTGACAGAAAAAGGCCACTACATTGTGCCATGGCTCAGGGATAGTGGAGAGTGCCCGAAGGGTGAAATAGATGAGCTGCCATTAGTCCACCTTTGATATTTTGGATACCCACAGCTCAGTTTTCAAGAGACTTGTAGTGGGAGAGAATGAGTATAATAACATTATCTCCCTGACTTACCACTGTAATAGAATTGAATAGAGAATAGAGAATAGAATGTAATAAAATGGTCAGAAATGTACAAGGAAGCCAGGTGCTACTCAGGAGGCTTAGCTATGAGAATCATAGTTCCAAGCAAGCCTAGGCAGGAAAGTTTGTGAGAGGAAGTGGTGCTGTGGCTCAGGGAGTAGGGCAGTAGGCTTGAATGAAGATCTCAGAGATAGTACCCAGGCCCAGAGTTCAAGTCCCACCACCACCACCACCAATGTGTGTGTGTGTAGATATATATATATATCCATATATACATTATATATGTATAATATATACATATTATAATATATAACATATATAATATATGTTATATATACATCGTGTAGGTATATATTATATATATAATATATGTTTATATTATATATGCATATTATTTATTTATAGATAGCCTCCATTCCTTCTTTGATTCCCAGCCCTGGAATGCTACTGCAGTTTCTCCTGGCACCTGTCTCCAGTACTTGCTCTTCATCTATTTTTTTCCTCCAAGGTATAATCATATCTATTTTCTCCCTCCACAAGAAGTGAGCCTGCTCTCACTTATCCCCTGTTCTTTGTGCTTGAGGGAAAAATGAGAAAACCTCTTAAGAGAGGCTGAGAACAGGCTTTCTGTGATGCTGCCTTGTCCACTCACTTTGTGATCCAGTTCCCTAGAACTCCTGCTAGATAATTCAAGTTTGTAGTCTCTGATGACCCACCATCATCTCTGCTCCTCTGGTCTTGGATAAAGTATCATTCTCCTGTTTTTAGGATTGCCTCAATCTCTCCTGGCTGGCTTCATATTCCCCGCCCCCCATTATTTTTGGTGTGAATTCCCCTTTCAGTAAAAACATCTGATGACCAGTTTTATAGTTAGGCTTCTAGACTTCCATCTCTGTTCTGAGATTCAAATCCATTTAATCAATGATAGCATCTAGCACTGACTCCCTAAAGTTTTTTAGTATTTCCCACTTAGGATGTCCCAAGTTGATACTGACATTCAATTCCCTTCCTCTCTGCCAACTGATCACCAGTGTCTGGATTCCCAATATTCTCCAAACAGCTTCCTACTGTTTCATGCCTAATATTTAATACAATGCCATTTCTCTACATAATTCTATGATATGTCAGACCTTTATAAACACCCCTACAATGCTGGCTTATGCTCGTCCCTTTTTTTTAGATGTAAAGGATTCTTGTGGTACCTGGATTTTGATTCTATTCCATGTAATTGTTCCTAGAGGGATATCAGTCAATCACAGTTTTATTCTGTCACTGAAAAGGGAACTCATCATTAATTCAACTCATATATACAGCCCCATTTCCAGCATGTGGTATTAGTCACCATTTCACAGTCTACATTGCAATTCCTGCATTCATACTATTCCCTCTTCTCTTTTTATATCTACCTAGCTTGGAGTCTTGATTTAATGCCAGCTCCCACCTAAAGCCTCTCTTAATCCTTCTATCTGGAACTAATCTCTCCTTCCTCAATGCACTCCTGCACTTCTTTGTTCAACAACTTGGCCTCTTACCACATTCTGCCTCTGAAGCAGCTACGTTGCTATGTCACCCCCAAAGGCCAAGTCCTTTGGATGTGGTACTTCATCAAATGTATTGCTTCTTTCAAACAGTTGATACTTACAGAAGACAGGATGAAGCTGTGATACTATCACTCAGTGCCTAATGTATTTGTGATTTGTACCAAGTCTTTCCCATATCTCTCTACATATCAATCAATTGCATGGATATTCTCCTGGGAAATAACATGTGCTTCTCTTTTCATCCCAGTCTTCTAAACATCAGCAATAGATAGCAATGAATTCTACTAAGCTATAGATCCCAGACAGACTGTATGTATTATGTAGATGTTAAGTGATTTCCATGCATGATTTTATTCAATGGAATCAATGAATGAATCTCTTTACAGGTGAAGAAAACACAAGTTTGTAGGGAATCAGGATTTTAATAGCATTTCACAACTAGAAAGTGATCAGGCCAGGATCTATGTCATCATGGCTCCACGCTCTATCATAAAATATACATGCTCTTTACCTTCCCTTTGCAGGAGAATAATACATGTGATAGAAAAGATGTAGCTTGAATACATCAATCAGATATAAATATAGACCTCTTGTTTTCTAATGACCTAGGAATTACCCTTTGGTTTTGGACTTCCCCAGACACTAGTTAGTTAGCACTCTGTGTTCATTTATTTTCTTGCTTCTTACAGTAACAGGGATACTTCTAATTAAAGCCTTGTACTCCATTTCATTGCAGGTACATCCTATTCACTAGAAATGACAGTTCAAATTTCATCTTGGATAGTCTAGTTCCCTTACTGGATTTTTACAATGGACCCCATCCTGACCTCCCAGTAAACACATCATCCTAACATCCAAAGTCTCAAAAATGAAAAATGGTTTGTCTTTCCAAGAGACTCAGAGGATACCCACCAGAGCCTGCCAGGAGATGGCCCGTTCTGGTGCCATCCGTGTCTTGGTATCCTTGCTATTAGATGTGAGGTGAACAGCTACCTTGCTGGCCCATGGCAGATCTGAATAGGCAATTGCTGTTGTCTGTTTCTTCCCAGGTCTCCCTAGCTACCAAGCTGGGTGACCACTGGGGAATAATAGATGGTATAGCTTTTTGGTTAGCTATTTTCCAAGGCTTTTTGAATTCTCCTGCTTTCTTCCCCCTTTAGTTTTTCTTTTCAGAGAGACTCAGCCTCTTCATTCATTTCAATAACCCAAATGAACTGAGGCATAGGGTCTGGAGGCACTGGACTCATTAGCAGGAATCTTGAATATAAATACAGTGTCCATGTGAGGTGAAGACACTGCTTTCTCACTGAGTTTTAGATAAATCTTTTTTCTCCATCTCAAGTTTCTGACTTATTTCCCTCCACCCTAGGTATCTTCCTTTTCTTTTTTCCTGGCCTTTGCTTTTCTCCCCTTTCCTGTCTGTGTTTTATCTCTCTCTTTTTTTAAAGGCCAAAATATACAACTTCTTGCTAGATGCTTTTGAGACTTCTTGGCCTCCAGCTGAAAGAACTCTGCTATTCTCAAGAATCTTCCCAAGGCTAGCTAGCTGTCTCTAGAACATGCCATTACCTCACCCCCACATCACACAGCAGAAGGTAAGAGCCTGCAAGGCATGGACCAGGTTGGACTGGATTTGGGAGCCTAATTACCACCAGAAAAATTAAAGAAAGGTAATAATTGCTTCTAACCATTTAACAAAAGTGAATCTCACCTCGAAGGTTTGTAAATTTGTAGTGAAGACTGATTATAAGAGAGCACTTGTAGAACCTTCTTTGTGTTTGATTTGAAAAACCAGAAAGCACACGCCTCCATATGCATAATTGGATCCTTACGGTCTCCGCCTCAATGTGGCCATGCAGTAGAAGTTTATTTATCCAGTGCTCATTCAAAGAAAAGCTGAATGGAATAAGAAAACTCCCACTTTGCGATAGGATTAGATGCCATGGAGTATTCCTCCCCTGGACGCTTTCAAAGAATTTTTTTTTCTTAAGTTTCTAAATCTGCTTGGGAAAAGAAAAAAAAAAGTAAATTGCCAGAAGTGAGATTAGTGGGGAATATTGTTCTTAGGACAATAGTGGCTTTATAGCTTGACTGGTATGAGTTCCCTGCTTCAAAAAAAATACAAGGGCTGGAGGTGTGGGGGCTCTTAATTGTCTACATCTGATCAACTGGCAGCAAAAAAAAAAAAAAAGGAAAGAAAGAAAGGAAGAAAGCTCATTCAGCTCTGATTTGGCCTGGATCAAGTCCACTTGCTAATCAGAGTTTAATGAGGATGCCACTGGCCCCGTTGTGTTTGCTGATGCTCCCACTAAGGTTGCTGGCCTTCTGTTTGTAAAGGGAGGCCCTGTGTCCTGATGTCCCACCAAGCTGGATACAGCCTGAGATAGAAAAGTCCTGGCCCAGAGAAGTTAATTAAGTTTAGGCGCTTGGCGTTCCAAGTCACCGGAACCAACCGAGGGTGGGAAGCCTCACCCACCCACACAAAAGAGCCCCACGCGGAGCTCTGAATGACCATCCTTGGTGGTGGTAGCTGGGTTTCTGTGCGCCCCACTGCCAGCTCTTAACCCCGGGAACTGTGTCCCCTCCCCTTCACTGCACAAAATGAATAGGCCTTCAGGATGGGGAGGGGTGCCCGGCTGGGTGCAGACAGGATGTATTTGGTTTTCAGAAGCACATGGTACAGAATCTGAGTTATAGGAGCTCAGATGCCAGGCGCTGACTGGCAGGGAATAAGGATGGCTCCAGTGAGGGATATTTCTTTTCAAGCTGCTTCTACTATGGTTTGAAAAGTGCATATATCATGAAAGAGCTGGTACCAGTGGTTCATGCTTGCAATCCTAGCTATTCAGAAGCTGAGATCTGAAGATGAAGCTTCATTCAGAATCTAAGATCCCGAAAATCGAGCTTCAAAGCCAACCAGTAGCAGATTTATCTGAGAGACTTGTGTCTCAATTGACCAGCAAAAAGCCAGTACTTAAAGTTAGCACAAGTGGTGGAGCATCAGCCTTGAACAAAAGAAGAAAGCCAAGGAAGAACTGCAAGGCCCTGCGTTCAAACCTCACTTACTGGACCCCACTTACTGGCTCACACACACAGACACACACACACACACACACACACACACACACACAAAGACACACACACACACACAGACTCACACAGTCCACAATACATATGGGCAAAATTTAACCTCTAAATGAGCTTTCTTCCTTTTTATCTCAATTTTTTACCCCTAATCTTTGAAGAGAGAAAACTGAAGCATCTGTGATTTCTATGGGCCCACCTCATAAATAGAATGCCTTTCCCTCCCCCACATGCTTATGTTCATAGCCAGTAAATGCAGGAGGCTTTAAGGCATTGGAAAAAACGAAGTTTGAAAGGCTAATGGACCTGGGCTTTATTTCTAGCGTGTCTTGACTTCTTGAGGTAGTGTCACTTTTGAAAAACATGATATAAGGACTGGGATTTGCAAGGATTCTGTCTTGAGTATCGTCTAGAAATTACAGAACAAATATACCAGTGTACTCTTTACACAGATGGATCTCAAAATCTATTCACTATCAGAAGTTCTTAAAGACTAGAGAGCATGCATGCTCCCAGACTGCAAGCAGAGAAGTGATTGTGCAGCTCTGAGCCTCTCCTTTTCTCACTCGTTCCTGGCCTGAAACTGAGTGGTGCCTGCTAACTCTAGGCATCACCTTTGTTGGAAATCAGGTGATACTCTGGAAGTTCTGAGTTCTAATTATATTCTATCTGAGGCCATTTACATGCCTGCTACTGAACCTGCAGCTTCCTTCCTGTCTCCTTCTTACTAACATTCTAACTAGCTAACTAATTAACTAACTTTCAGGGTCTAAGAATTAAATAAGAATTAATTAAATAATTAATGAATATTAATAATATCCCATTGCTACTATCATTTCTCTTAATTTTTAAATCATCCAAGCCTCCTTACATCTGCCTTTTTTCTCAACATAAACTTAGCTCAAAATGTCACTTTTCATGAGGACTTGAAGAGTGGAATGAAGAGTGGAAATTTAATGTATTTAATGTATTTATGTGAAACGAGCTAGGTAAATCAAGGAGATAGGTAGGGTTGGAAGAGCTTTAGGAAAACGATGAAAGGGGTGACATTGATCAAAATGCATTATGCTCTCAAACTGACATATTAGATTGAACTCCTTTTGTGCAACTACTTAAGAGTAATAAAAATAAATGAATTAAAAATATCAAATACCTACTGCATTCTTCATCTTCTCAGCATTTCCCTCTTCTGTTTTGTAACCTTTAAAATGCTTGTCACTTTTGGATTTGCTATGTATTTCATCTGTCATCTGAATACCCCTATACTATATAAATTCTGGTAGGAGTCTTTCTTTTTTCTCTTCTTTCCATCCTCTTTGTGTTATTGCTACTACTTTTACAGCAGCACCTGGCTAATTCTTGGTGCTTGGTGACAGAACCACTTTAGGAAGTACAGGGTTCACCCTGCAGATGACAAGGTAAGTTTCAGGAAGGATAGATAAATTAGTCACAAGAGAAAGAACAGGCATTAAGGTATGTGTGATCCCAAAGCTTATTCCCTCAGTGTGATGCTGCTGTTCTCACTCTGCTCAAGGCAGAGAGTAATTTGTATAACCAAGGCTAATTCTCCCAGTATCCTAGAGAACTTCTGAGAGGGAATAAAAATGTAGATGCAGGCTGGCCAAGAGGTGAAATTGGTCATTTTTATAAACATAACAAGTTATCTATCCAATAGTTTCTGAACATCTTGGGGGCAATGAGAATATTAATGCTAAAGAGCTGGGTGAAAATATTTTCTATTTCACTATCTGAATTTATCCTACAAGAAAATTCCTTCACTTTCAGACAAGTTTTTAGACTTCACATTACAGTTTTACAGCTGTTATAAAACAAGAGCTTTATCTTGTGTGATTGTTTTTCTTAATGTACTATGTTATTTCTCTTCTGTTTTGTTGCCCTTTGGTTAATCTCATATTGTTACAGTATCTGACTTTGTTACCTGGCATATTATATATACATTTATTTGTTTATTTGAAGTAGGAAAGGGAAGGGGAAAAACAAGATGATTGGGAGGAGGTGAGGGAGGGTTGTGGGGAGAAAAACATGAGAAGGGGTATCAATGTGTGAGAAGTAACGCACCTACTACCTGGCGGATGTAACTGTAACCCCTCTATACATTACTCTGACAACAAAAAATAAAGTAAAAAAACTGTGATGTCCCACTGGTTCCTAAAGTACTATTAGTAGATCAATACATATTTGAACAAATTAATGCACAAAGGCCTTTTTTGCAAAATAAACTGGATGTTGTAATTCACGTACAGATTCACATTTAGTTGCAGGAAATATGAAGAATCTAAGTACTTTATATTTGGTTTCTACCAGTGATAGTATCTTACTAGACTAAAACAAAACCTGACTAAGATATTGATTAATGCAGATGAAATGTAAAATGTCTTCATAGACATGCCTAGTTCCTGCCTGTCCTCCTCTCCCTGTCTATGACCTCTTCATAGTTACTGATAAATCTTCCATTTCTATAATTTTACCACCAAAGCAAGGTTAAATAAATGAAATATAATATAGTCTGGACTCGAGAATGGAGTTTCTCACTTCACATCATTTTTCTGGGCTGTAATACTAGCTACTCATGAGGCAGAGATTTGAGTACTTCAGTTCAGAGCCAGCCAAGGAAAATAAATTTTAAAAAAATCCTATCTCCAATTAATAAGCAAAAAGTCAGAAGTGGACTGGGTACTCTTAAGACACCCATCCTACGTACTCAGGAGTCTGAGATCTGAGAATCATAGTTAGAAGCCAGCCTTTGCAGTAAAGTCCTTGAAACTCTTATCTCTAATTAACCACAGTGAAGCTGACAGTGAAGCTGTGACTCAAATGGTAGGGCACTATCTGTGAGCTCAAATGCTCAAGGACAGTACCTGGGCCCTGAGTTCAAGCCTAGCACAGGCACACACACACACACACACACACACACAAATAATAAATAATAAACATGCCTGTTAACTGTAGGCATCAACTTAGATGGCAAATCTAAGTATGTAATCTAATTCAACCTCCATTCAAATATGATCCTTAATGTTTTAATTTCTAATAGTTCCTTAAAAGTTTACCTTTTTTCTGAATTCTCATCTCAGTCCCTCTATCTCTTTGTCTCCCTCTTTAGCAGTCATTACACTGTCATTAAATTTCTGAAATCAAATTTCCTAATAAAGAAAAGTATTTTCATAGGTGAAAGGACAGGCAAAAGCATATCTTTGCCCTTAGGGTATCATGAACAAATCCAGACAGATACTTGCTTATAGAATATGATCCTGTTCAGATTAAAAAAAGAGACAATTTGAAATCTAGCCCCTAATTCAGTTGCTAAAAACAACTGTCATCTGAAAATGGAACTAGTAAACCTGTTAAGGATGTTTTTTTTCTAGGGGGATAAGGAGAAAGTATAATAGAGGGGGTGATATTGAAATACAATATAAATAACTATGGAGATGTAATAAATCCTCATCTATGTAACTAATATAATAAGTAATTAATATAAAAGTAACTATTATTTTAATTATAATTTATTTCATTTTCTTTTTCTTTATTTTTGTCAGTTGTGGGACTTGAACTCTGGGCCTGGGCACTGTTCCTGAGCTCTTCAGCACAAGGCTACCACCATACCACTTGAGCCACAGTGCCACTTCTTACTATAATTTATTTCTTGATCCAAATACCGTTCTTATCCAAGTTGGAATGAGTCCTTCCATACTTGTACGTATGGGCATGAAGAATGAGTTTGACTCACTAGCTAGTTCCAATGAGGCAAACACACAAAAAAGATGTGCTATATCTAGTGAATATATCTGTAACCCCTTTATACATTACAATAAAAATGTGTACTAACCCCCAAGAAAACCCAGTTTAGTTGTTTATCATGATAGAATACATAGAATGAAAATTTCATTTTATCCACTTTTGAATATAAAGTTTAGTGACAGAAAGAGTCTTCTCATTAGGCATCTATCAACATCTCCAGAACTTCCTCATTACTCATTAGAACCTTCCTTAAGTCCCCCTTTTACTCTTTCCAGCTCTTTATCTAATTCAAACTTTATTTTTATGGTAAGGGTTAAATGAATATATCAATGTTAGAAGGCTTACAAAGCTCATGCTCCAATTCTTTCTCTGGTTTTATTTCTTTTATCAAAAATTAGTTCTTCAGGATGATATTGACTGACTGATATGCTGAATTGAAGTACCTTTGTACAACTACTTAAAAATTAGATCATATTTTTCTTCTGTATGTGACAGGGCTTGAACTTGTGGTCCCTGAGCTCGTTTGTTCAAGACTAGCACTCAATCACTTGATCCACAGCTCCATTCAGACTTTTTGATGGATTCCCTATTTGGGCTGGCTTTGGATTGTGATCCTCAGAACTTATCTTCCTGGTAACACAAACTACAAAAACCTGGACATTTTCTTAAATTATTTGTTGATGGACAACTTGGTTGATTTCATACAGTGACTATTGTGAAATCATGCTACAATAAACATTGAAATACAAGTATTCCCATCCTGCTTTCAAATCTCAGTGTTTTAGAGTAGCTATTTCTATTCATGCAATGATAGAAATATTCTTTATATTGTAGAATTATGGTAGCCACCAAGTAGTTCCATGTGGTTATTAAGAAGTTGAAATATGGCTGGTTGGAGCAGTGAAGTGATTCTTAAATTTCATTTGTTATTGTAATTGGTTAATTTATAATTTAAAATTTAAGGAATTTTATGGCTACTGATTACTGTGTTGGAAGCCACAGCTCTGGAATTTCAGAAGGCACCATATATGACCAATGTGGCACAGAAGTGAAAATAAGGATGGTGATGAATCATCTTTAAAAAAAGGCAGCCTGACAAGTGACTAAAATGCCGGAGAGTCTGTCTAGCAAGTGCCAATCCCTGAGTTCAAGTCTTAGTGCAGAAAAAAAAAGAGAAAAAAGTAGTTGAAGGAGGAAGGAGAATAAAAAGGAGAAAGAGAAGGTAAGGGAGAAGAGGGGGAAAAGCTGAAGAAGAGGAAGGAGAAAGAAGAGGAGGAGGAGATAGAGGAAGGGGACAAGGAGAAGGAGGAGAAGACAGAAAGAAAGCAGAAAGAAAACAGGAAGAAAAAGAAAGAGAAAGAAGAGGAGCCACAATGCCTCTCTTTTTGTCATGAAGTCAGCTGTAAGTTCTAGTTCTTGGAAGGGACAGAAGCTCTG
The DNA here is from genome assembly GCF_031878675.1 of Megascapheus bottae. Classification (NCBI taxonomy): domain Eukaryota; kingdom Metazoa; phylum Chordata; class Mammalia; order Rodentia; family Geomyidae; genus Megascapheus; species Megascapheus bottae. The sequence goes on along the minus strand of NC_143511.1, from coordinate 7,484,351 downwards.
TGGGTATAGTAAAAGCCTAGAGAGAAGTCCAACTCCTATTGAGACTCCATAGGGGAATTAGTGTCAACAAGTATTAGACTCTAAAATGTGTGTGAACCTAACACATGGATCAACATGGCATAACAATTATATATATTTACAGAGTATGTCATGATATTCAATATATGCATGCAATGTATAATGATTACATCAAAGGTAACAGGAATACATGTTGCTGCACATTATTATTCTTTCTTTGCATTTGAATCCATCAAAATCCTCCTTATAGCAGCATGCCAGTGGCTCATAACTGTAATCCTAGGTATGAGATATGAGGATGGCAGTTTGTAGCCAGTCCAGGCAGGAAAGTTTGTGAGACTCATATCATCAATAATTTATTCAGAAAAAGATGGAAGTGGTATTGTGGTACCATTCAAGTGGTAGAGAGCTAGCCTTGTGGTACCCTTCAAGTGGTAGAGAGCTAGCCTTGAACACAGAGACTCAGGGAAAGCACCTAGGCCCTGAGTTTAAGCCCTAAGACTGTCAAAAAATCCTCTTTACTATCTATTCTATTGTTTGCTAGCTATTTTATTTATTGTTGTTAACTGTGGTACTATAGAACGCTATAATTTATTCTCTTTTTTGACAGTCTTGGGACTTGAACTCAGGGCCTAGGCACTATTCTTGAGCTTTCTCAAAGCTTAGCACTCTGTATATGTGGTAATGAAGAACTGAACCCAGGGCTTTGCACAGGCATTCTACCACTAGGCCACACTCCCGGCCTCTATAATTTATTCTTTTTATCTAAGTATATATTTGTACCTATAAATCATCCCCTCTCTATCCTTCCCCCTCTCCTCTTCCCATTCTCTGATAGGCACTATTCTATTCTCCACTCCTATTAGAATAATTTTTAGCTTCCATGTATAAATGAGAACATTCAGTATATGTGCTTTTGTGCCTTAGTTCATTTAACATAATGTCCTCCATTTAGAGACTCTGAGTTTCAAATAATAGAAAATTAGATTCAGTTGACTTCAATAAAGAGAAAAAATATGGCATGATTTCATGTACAATTTTGAATGCATGACCTAGTTTAGCCTTCTTCCTGTTATTATTTTCTGTTGATTGCTTTATGTGCAGGATGACTCTCTTCATGATGACAAGGTGGTAACTGTAGTTCCAGAAAATACAGCAAATGTCACACACAAGGCATCTTCCCTAGGGTAGCTTAAAAAATATTCAATTAGAAGAGTATAATTTTCCTAAATGACTCAAGTATCTATTGATGATAATTACATCAGGTATTTATATAAAGCAAATGTTGACAGAAGAGGGGATCCCATAAAGCTAGGGCTGGGAAAAATCTGTTTTAAACCCAGAGCAAGACAGAAGAAAAATGGTCAAAAACAAATGTGAATTATCTTACAAGAGAGGAAGTGGTATTGGCTCTTAACAAGGTAGACCAGGTTTGATGCTTGATGCTTATATATTTTTCTGTTTAAGAAAGAAAGCAAGTTATAATTGTAAACTTAGAAGTAAAAAATTTTCATGGAATGAGAAGTGAATAAAGAATTCTAAAATTAGAATACTTGTCAGACACCATAAAAAAAGTCTTAAGAAAACCAAGACATTTCTGTAAAACTTTCCCCTACATTTTTTAAGACAGCTAGATACTCTTTGAAAGCCTCTTCATAAAATAATCATGTTGTATATAATTTCCTATAGTGATAACATAAAGATAATTATGTGTTTCCTTAACACAGAGTATCCACCTTTTTTCTGTGAGTGTGTGTGCTACTGGGAATTGAACTAGGGACCTTGATCATGTCAGGAAATTGCTTCACTACTTGATCTATGCACACTGATATTTTGTTTTCACTTTAAAATAGTCTTGTTACTTTGCCTGAGCTGGTTTTGAATTCATGGTCCTCTTGTGCTGTTTCCTGGGTAGCTGGGAGTATAGACATGTATCATCCTGTCTAATCAAAACAACTTTAAAATTAGTAGCTTTAAACAGTTTTTTTTTCAGCTTGACCACTCATTATTTTTTTTTTGCCAGTCCTGGGCTTCTAGCTCAGAGCCTGAGTATTGTCCTTAGGCTTTCTCAAGGCTAGAGCTCTATCATTTGAGCCACAGCACCACTTCCAGCTTTTCTATGTATGCAGTACCAAGGAATCAAACCCGGGTCTACATCCATGCTAGGCAAGCACTCTACCACTAGGCTAAACTCCCGGCCCAGACCACTCACTATTAATAACATTATGTAAAGGATGTTGCTAAAATTGAGGAAACTTCCATCCAGCTTTTTATTTTGTATTTGAATTAAAAGAGGTGTATGAGTCCAAGGGATTTTAAGTTATCCTGTTTGTTGGATAACTCAAGTGGGAGAGGGTGGGAGGAGGGAAAGTAGGAGGAGAAAAACATGGGAAAGGGTATTAACATTCGAGAAGTAATGCACTTACTACCTGATGAATGTAACTGTAACCCCTCTATATATCACTCTGAAAATAAAATACAATAAAAAACAATAATTCTCATTATAACCCTAAAAATTTTAATTCTTTCCATTTGATCACACTTGGGAATCAATTTATTATTAATATATCCTCATTGTAATACATATTGTGAGTTTGGTGCTTAATTTTATGAGGCTTCTACAGGAGTCAAATTATTTATTGAATTATCCAGTGATCCAAAACTTACTTACAACTTCTATTTTTTCATATATTGTGTGATTAATAGAAGGATTACGTTATATTCGTCAGATAGAAGTGCATTACTTCACAAACATTGATACCTTTTTCATGTTTTGGTCCCTATTTCCCTCCTCCACCCCCTCCCATCATCTTGTTTCTCCCCTTCCCTAACCTATTTCTAATAACCAAATAAACATATATAATATATCAGATAACAAGGTAAGATGCTGTAACAATATGAGATAACTAAGGGACAGCAAAAGAGATGAGGATAATGTTAAATGAAAGGACCTCCAGGATATAGAAACAAAAGCCATCTAATGTGTTATTGTTGTCCTTAATGTACTATGTTATTTCTCATCTCTTTTGCTGTCCCTATTTACAACTTCTATTCATAATTTATATTTTCTTTCTTAATGTATCACTGTTCTATCTCCAGAATGTTTTGCATATTAGCAAATAGTTATTAAAGCTCTCTATATTTATATCTTTTCAGTTTTTATTATATTAAATTAGTCATACTAAGAAGTTGCCATTCAACAAAGCAGTTCGTGAGTACAATGAATCTTGATCAATGTCACCTTTCCTTACTCTTCTCCATCCCTCCAAATCCTATTTTTCCCTCAATTTTCTCCATTTTTCAGGACATGTATTGAATTTTGTGACTGTATTCTTATCCTCTTTTCTTTCCAAAACGTCACTATTTACTTCTAACCAATGCAGTCTTACCTTGAAGGAAACCACATGTATGTATTTTAGAAATGCATCACCCTATCAATGTATTAGAAAATACACATAGACATTCTACCACACTCTGGCATAGGGCAAATAGAAGGAAGTAAAATGGGTGGAAGATGATAAGGGCCATGACTAATCGTAGTTAAAATGGCTAACACTAATATGTAACCTAGTCAGCAAAATGCTCATTTCATTCTGAGCCCAGACAAGTGAGTGATGAAGTGGAGCTTCATCTATTGTTTTTGTTTGCTCTGATTTGGAGTTATTGAAACAGTGTCTTCTGTGTAGTTCAGGATGATCTGTTTGTTTCAGCCTCTGGTAGGTGCCAACATGCCCATCTTATTTACATATAAGGTCCTATCTCTACACACATTTATTACATATAGCTATCAGAAAGTCTTTCAACTTTTTTATAGAAATATACAAACCAGCCAGGTGCAGTGGCTAATGCCTGTAATCCTAGGTACTCAGGAAACTGAGATCTGAGGATCAAGGTTCAAAGCCACTCGGGGCACTAAAGTCCCTGAGATTCTTATCTCTAGAAAATGGGCTTGGCTCAGGGATAGGGCAGTAGCCTTGAGCCGAAGAGTTCAGGGAGAGTGCCCAGGCCTAGTTAAAGTTCCATGATCTCCCCCTCCCCTGCAAAAGAAGAAAAGAAATATACAAAGAAATCTGAAAGTTAATGGTCTCAATGAGAATTTTAATTTTTCAAATTACAAATGAAAATGTGCATATCTCAGTGTGGCCTTGCTCTTACTGTAAGAATCTCCCCTTCTCACCAGAAACAAGCATATGCAAAACTCAGAATTTAAATACTTGGTTGTCCAAGTTCAAATTCTTTGGGAATTGAGTTTAAGTAATCTTTGGAACTTGATCTTTATTCTGCTTTGGGCTCCTTGGTAGACAACCATCAGGCGCTGCTATCATAATGTAAGGAAAGTAAATACTCAGAAGTGAATTGGGAGGGTCTAGAATCAGGGAATGCAGAAACCAAGTCATGTCTGACTAACCTGAACTTGGGCAAGACACTGGACGTGGAATGGAGGAGGGAGTTAGAAGACTCAGAAGGCAATACATAGGAAATAAGTCAAGATAGCCAAGGGGAGAATTAGTCAAATCAGTAAATGAATTCCCCCCCTTTAAAACTGTATGCAAAGGAAGATAAGGCATTGTTATTAAAGGGAACAGGAAGATTGGAAGGGTGCCATTGTCATTTCCTGTAACAAAGCAGTGCTCCAGATGGGTAAAGTGTGAATCTGATGGGGCTCTCAAAAGATGCCAGGGTTACATTAGATCATTAGATCATAGCACATCTGAAAAAAAAAACTGGTTTAACTGACTCTCCATTCTTTCCTTTACAGCAGGCTGCCTTCTAAATACAAGATTTACCTCATGTTAAGAATTCTAAATTGGAAGAAGATATTAATTTTTGCCTAAGGGAAGTCTTTCTGGGAGGTTGCTCTACCAAACTCTGGTGAATAGTTCCTCATATTGATGGTATTATCAGTTGTAGGGAATCCTTTTCTGGTGCTGAGAATATGAAACAGGGAAGTGGAGGAGAAGCTTCTCATTTCAGCTCTCTCCTTCTACCTCCCACAGATACCTTATGTTCTATGCCAAAATATGTATTCGAGTGCCTTCCAGCAAAACTGATTCCTCTATCAGCATGAATTTCAACTCTCAGTTTTGTTACTCTCTCTTCAGAAATCTGTTAGCAAATTTTAAGCACACGGCTTGCAGTACTGCTGTGTGTTTTTATTTATGTTTGTGCTGGTGCTGGGGGTTAGCTTCTATAGTTAACAGTGGCATTCAACCACTTGAGCCAGAGTTCCACCTCTGGCTTTTGAGTGATTTATTGGAGATAAGAGGCTCACAAAATTTTTGTCTTGGCTAGTTTTTAACTGGGTTCAGATGTCAGCCTCCTGAATAGCTGGGTATACACATTGGTGTCCAATCAGTTCTGCTTCTTGAAGGGGACAGACATTCTCTTAACAAATTTCTGTCAAGAGTTGCAATGTGTCAGGTCTGATGCTACATGTCTGAGACACAGAAGCAAGCATCTAGCCAGAAAATTGTACACAGACTTAATTGCAATAATGATCTAAAAAAAGAAATATTTAGCTAATGTCTATGGATTCTGCTGTATCAGAGGTTAAGATATTCAATGTCTCCACACTGAATATGTCTCCTTTCCACTATACACAAAAATGTGGTTCTACTCATCAGCAGGTAACATTTTACCTACCTAGAGTCTGGTCTGGCCTTGAGATTTGTTTTGACTAAGAGAACTTATTGAAAAGATGCTACTAGACATTCAAGCAAAGGCCTTAAGAGGACTAGTGATTTCAGTTCCTATCTTTGAAAAACTGTCTGATGTGAACAGCCTGACTATCCAGAACTCACCCTATGCTAAAGGAAGGAGGTAGCCCATTGAGAGAATGATGTCCCTTCAGGTTTAATCCCTGTTCCACCTCAAGACACCAGGCACACAATCAGAAGGTCATTTCAGAAATTCCTACTCCAATAGACACTATGTAGAGAAGAAAAACAACTCAGATAGATTGAGCCCAGATCATCAAATTGTAAAAATGAATCAATTATTATTTTAAGACATTAATGCTGTTTTTCTGGATTGACACTCTATCTTGGATGTCTGCTTCCTTGTGTCCTGAATCTCACAAACCTTGTCTCTAGTATCCCTAGAACTTTCCTCATCTGTCTATTAGCATAGTTACTGGCCTAGTAGGAGGCGTTACTGGCCCAGCATGCACGGTAAAGGTGCCTATGTTTTGATTGGTTTGTAGTTAGATAGTAATAGTGAATGTTTTAAACACCAATCTTGAATACCAAGCATTTTAAGATCGTATAATGCTAGCATTTGACCGCTTCAAAGTGAATAATAAAAGAGTATTTAAGGAAATGATGATCGACCTGAGATTTGTAGAATGTGAGAGTACTAATTGGCTGATAAAAAAAAGTAAGAGAAGGAATGATTGAAGAGAAATTAATCTGTAGCAGAACAAAATGTAGTGAAAAGAGATAGGTGCCAGTGGCTCATTCTTATAATCCTAGATGCTCAGGAGTCTGAGATCTGAAAATTTTGTTTTGAAGCCAGCCCCCAAAGGAAAAATCCATGAGACTTTAATCTCCATTTAATCACTAAAAGTCAGAAGTAGAGGTATAGGTCCATGTAGTAGAGCACTAGCTTTGAACAATAAAAAAAGTAAGGGAGAAGCCCCAAGTTCAAGCCCCAGTACTGGCAAATACAGACACAGGAAAAGATAATGGAAAGCGAAACTTCTTATAATGAGTTGAAAGGGTCTGATTCTCTTAATGTTCACTGCAGAACAAAAAGAACTGGAGAAGAGACTACACTTCTAAGAAGCAGACCATTACAAGTTTCTACTGCTTCTTTGGGTTTTCCTTCAGTGCTAGAAAGCAGTATGGTCATGTCTCATCCCTCACAGGCCCCTCAGCACACAGTATCACTGCCTATGTGCCCAGAGCCTTGGGAATCTGATCCCTTGTTGGGATATAAATTGAAGGCTTTAGGTGATTTTCTGGTTGTCTATGAAGGGGGGTTGCTAGATTTAGAAAACACAAAAATCAGATGACCACAAATGAATAAAGAAAATAAGGAAGTCAGTCAAATTTGAGTTCCAGAAAAGATATATGTATATATATATATATATATATATATATGCTCTTGATTATTGTAATTCTCCCTGATAACCCTCTCTGTGAGGCAAATTGGGGTGGTAGAAACAATTCTCTGCCTTCTTAATTTGCAGTGTGCATGCCTAGGTCATTTCCTGCCCATTCCACCCAGTTGATGCCTTCATAGACAGTAATAATCTTGAATAAGATTGTTCTTCCTGAAGCTAAACCCACACACCCTATATAGCCATGAGAGACTTATTAAATAGAGCGGCTGCTCAAAACAGTGGCAAGAAGGTAAAATGTAAGTTTGGAGATACACTGTGATGGGTTCTGAATGCTAGGCTCAAGATGAGAGATATTCTCATGGCAGCAGAGTGTCAAGAAGACATTGGTAGTGAGAAACCAGAAGACATTCAGGGGAGGTGGACAGGCACTACTCAGAAGGCTATGGTGATGCTGAGGTGTAAGAAGGTTGAGAAGGGGAGGTTAGAATGGAAAGGAGGTGACAGAGGTGAACAAAGAATCAAGAGGCTTTGGTGACAGCTTGGATTAAGGATTTGGTAGCTGGAGAAACTGAACACGTGGTAGTACATAATAATGGCATTGCCTTGGGTTTGGCCTCCAAGGAAGTTGGGAATGGGAGGCTTTATGGAAGGAAAATCAACAAGGTCTTTTAGGTAATTAAATCTGAGGTACAGACAGATGGAAAAACCCAAAGAAGTACATAAAAATTCCATTATTACAAAAGCAACCTGTTTTTAGTGTATTCTCTGACCTATTAATTACCTATTTAATTTTTCCCTCAAATATTCCTTTGAAGAGATACTACTATTAACTCCATTGTATAGATCAGAAAAGTGAATGACAGAGAAGTCTGCAGACCAGTCTAAAGTCATATACCCGGTGGTGGAATCACGGTCCTTCGTTACTTTGTCACACTTCCTAGAGAATTGCTCTGCAGCTCTTATTTATTTGATAATTTAAAACTAGATTTCATCAAATATTAATTGATATTTCATCATAAGAAATGTCCATTCAAAGCTTGGCGTGGTGATCCACACCTGTAATCCTAGCTACACAGGAGGCTGAGATCTGAGAATTACCGTTCAAAGCCAACCCAGGCACTAAAGTCCATGAGATTCTTATCTCCAGTTAACCACTAGAAAACCAGAAGTGGCCCTGTGGCTCAAGGGGTAGGGCAATAGCCTTGAGCTGAAGAGCTCGGGGACAGCGCCCAGACACCTAGAGTTCAAGCCCATGACCAACACACAAAGAAAGAAAGAAAGAAAGAAAGAAAGAAAGAAAGAAAGAAAGAAAGAAAGAAAGAAAGAAAGAAAGGTCCATTCAAACCCAAATCCAAGTTAAATGTGTTGAATTTATACAGATGAATCAAATTGGGGAGGTGTCTATCCATGTGGCATGCTTATTTTGTGATATCTAATTAATTTAAGCTACCATTTCTATCTCAACATTTGGGATTTAATAAGGTAGATATCATAAATGATTAACAACAATATATTATTTAATTCTATTCTTAACTTGTTATATGAATTTAATTGTAATTAAATTTTTATTAAAATATAATAATTATAAATCTTATACCTAATTATAAAATGTGAGTTCATGATGATTTTTCTATGCAGGTGATTAAAGCATTTTGGAGTAACTCAGTTATTTAATCTTCAAAGAAATATAACAATTGTTTATATCTCTGTGTCAAAAAATCATTTTAAGACAGACATATTTGGGGGGCTGGAAATGGTTATTTTGACTTCTGAAAAGACATGATGGGACCACATTCTTAGATGAATACCTCTCATTGCTTCTTTGATTTTTGACAACATTTAAAGAGAGTATTTCCTTTCTGAAGTCAGAGTGAATATAGATCCTGTTTAGCTTCCACATAGGAGTTTTGAAGGAGACCCTGTAGGAATGGGCCGTTTCATCAATGGAGCTATCATAGGTTATCTGGACTATGAAATGCAGGGGTGCACATGTGGGCATCTGCCTCTTCCTACTGAACCAGTACCTGTGTTTTCAACTTCATGAACAGGAAGAGAGGAGAAATCCAATGAAAGAAAACATGTTTCCCTCACATATATTTACCTATTTCTGACTCTGTATGACAATGGCCAGTGTGTGTGTGTGTGTGTGTGTGTGTGTGTGTGTGTGTGTGTGTGTACGTATGGAACCAGTTTTCCTCTCAGTGGCTAACACATGAATGTATCCTCTACATTCTTCCTATGTATGCAGAAAAGGCATATAGTCAATGAGGCAAAGAATAGACTGAACAAGGGAAGTTCTACAGATCCTACCAACTTCTTTTTTGGCAATAGCTGAAAAAGAGAAAATCTATATGCTTCAAACATAAAAAGTCTAAGTGAAGATGCTAAATTGTACAGATACTCAAACTTGATTATTCACATCACAGGTGATTCTGCAAACCATATATCATAATCTCTTCAACATAGTGCTGGAACCCTTAGCCAGAGAAATAAGGCAAGAAAAGGACATCCAAGGGATCCACATAAAGAAAGAAGAAATTAAATTATTCCTATTCGCAGATGACATGATTCTCTACCTAAGTGACCCAACAAGCTCCACTCCCAAATTCCTAGAATTAATAAACCACTTTAGCAAAGTGGCAGGATGCAAAATTAACCTTCAGAAGTCAGTAGCCTTCTTGTACACCAACAATACACAAGCAGAAGGCCAAATCAAGAAAATGATCCCATTCGCAATAGCCCCCAAAAGAATAAAATACTTAGGAATATACTTAACCAAAGATGTAAAGGAATTATTCAATGAAAACTAGAAAAGCCTAATGAAAGAAATTGAAGAAGACACTAGGAAATGGAAAGACATCCCATGCTCATGGCTAGGGAGAACCAACATAGCGAAAATGGCTATACTGCCAAAACTGATGTACAAATTCAATGCAATCCCTATCAAAATCCCAAAGACATTCTTTACTGAAATAGAAGATACAAGCCAAAGATTCATATGGAACAAGAAAAGACCTAGAATAGCCAAAACAATTCTAGGCAAAAAGAGCAATGCTGGTGGTATTACAATACTAGACTTCATGATCTACTATAGAGCCACAATAAGAAAAACCGCATGTTATTGGCACAAAAACAGACCAGAAGATCAGTGGAACAGAATATAAGACCCAGAAATAGAACCACATATCAGAGTCAACTTGTATTTGACAAAGGAGCCAAAGATATACAGTGGAACAAACACAGTCTATTCAATTATTGGTGCTGGCAAAACTGGGCAGCCACATGCAGAAAACTAAAAATTGACCCTAGCCCTTTGCCATGCATAAGCATTAACTCAAAGTGGATCAAAGACCTCAATGTCAGACCAGAAACAGTGAAACTGCTACATGATAGAGTAGGAGAGACACTGGAACTCATAGGCACAGGCAAAAGATTCCTGAACAGAATCCCAGGGTCACAACAGATTGCAGAGAGACTCGATAAATGGGATTACCTAAAAATAAAAAATTTATGTACAGATAAAAGCATAGCCACAAAAGTAGAGAGACAGCCAACCAACTGGGAAAAGATATTTACCAATAATACATCTGACAAATGCTTAATATCCAGAATCCACAGGGAATTCAAGAAACGAAACCTCTCCAAAACCAACAAATCATTCACTAAATGGGCAAGGGGACTAAAGAGAAATTTATCAGAAGAAGAGATTAAAATGGCAGAAAAGCATATGAGAAAATGTTCATCATCTATGGTCATAAAGGAAATGCAAATAAAAACAACCCTAAGATACCACCTTACCCCAACAAGAATGGCCAAGATTTTGAACTCAGACAACAGTTGCCTCATGTTTTCTTAAACCTGGACCAAAATGGGAAAACCATAACAACCATGCATCATATAACAAGAGGATACTTTTGGAGAGATATATTGTCAAGCAATGTCTTTGTCATATGAGCACCATAGAATACTTACATAAGGGTCTGGGCTCTTCAAGTCAGAAGGCATGACAAATAGAACATCTATAAATATTACTGTAAGTAATATTAATGAAGAATTTGTTTTATAGAAAGAGTACAGGAATTACTTCTGTAATATTAGTGAAGAATTTTGTTTTATAGAAAGAGTACACTTTAATGATAAAAGAACAGTATTGTAAGTATAGAAACCAGTAACATGGTTTTATTATCATTATTATTAAGCACTGTACATAATTGTACTATATTTTTACGGTTGGCAGCAACAGATTTTTTTGTGGGTCATGGGACTTCAACTCGGCCTGAGGCGCTGTCAATGAGCTCTTCAGCTCAAGGCTACTGCCCTACCCTTAGTCCAAGCCCCTCTTTCCTATTTTCTAGACATTAATTGGAGAGAAGAGTTTCAGGTTCTTTTGTGCCAGGGCTGGCTCAGATCTCAGCCTCCTGAGTAGGTAGGATTACAGGCATGAGCCACTGCGCCTGGAAGCAATAGATTATTTTATCCCAGTGTCCAGTGCAACCACAGCAGTAATTCTGTTTTTTCAGAGAGAGGAAATTGAATTTAAGCATTTAAAAAGAACTTGTTAGTTTAAAATTGCCACATATTTGATTCTGGGAAAAGATATATTTAAAATTTATAACTTATTAGTTATAATTTTTGAATTCCATAAGACAAGCAGGGAATGTTCCTGAAATAGTGTCTACCACAAATAATTGTTAAGTAAACAAATAAGCAATGCAACATTAAACAAGTATCCACCCAACCATACTGGGCAAATCTAAGGAACAACCAGAATGAAGTATCACTCTTCTTTCTTTGTTTTGAAAATGGACCTGGTATGCTTGAGTTGTGTTTCTTAGAAAGATTAGTATTTGTGCTGTGATCTGTTGTTTGTTCTTATGAATTGTCTGGATTGCTTTTGGACTTTTTGTTTCTGGATAGATCTGAGACAGAGAAGACTGAGAAGTTTTGCCATGTTTCCTTTTCTTTGTGAAATGTCCTTAGTTTGTAGAATGTCTTCTTTGGGGTAAATGTGTCTAATAAGCTGTGACACTCTGTCATTCAGATGGGTGATCAGGCTCTGAAAAACATTTGATGAACGCTGAGGCAAATAGACCAGACCACATCACTTCCCTCTCTTCCAAGCTCCCTTCCTTCCTTCCTTCCTTCCTTCCTTCCTTCCTTCCTTCCTTCCTTCCTTCCTTTTTCTTTTTGTTGGACTTTTTTTTGGTTTGGTTATCAGAGCCTTGTGCTTATTAGGCAGATACTCTGCTACTTGAACCAGGCCTCCAATGACATACGGGCCCACTTTTTTCCTGTCTCTCCTCTTGCTGCCAGTGTTTTCTCAGGCTATAGACACTTGACTTGTGGTATTATTCTCCACTGGTAAAAGAAGAGAATTGTATTTCCCAGATTCCTTCTGCTTGTTTCAAAATCCAGAATTTGTGGAGTAGATAATATGGAGAAAGGAAGAAAAGGGACTTCATCTGTATTAATAAGGGATTCCTTGTGTTGTTCACCTTGCATGTTTCATTATATTCATCCCTCTCGACTACTGAGGCATATGAATGCTATTATTCCCACATCATAGATGAAGAAATCAGTACACTGTATGGCCAAATCTCTTGCCTAAGCTCTCTAGCTAACCTAGCAAGGCATAGATCTAGGCATAGAACCTAGAATCATCTTGTTGTGGGATCCCCATTATTTCTTACATGCTATGCTTCTGTGCTTGGGCACTTTCTAGAAGTGTAAGTGTAACGTCTGCCCCACGAAGGTGGTTCTGAAGGCCTCCTCCTTAACTGAAGTCACATCCCTGACAGCTCCCCCCCCTTCCTCACCATCACCTCCCAAGGGACCATGAGAGGGTCCTAGACCTAGGTCACATCCACATCCACTTTGACCACACCTTCTCCCCACCCCTTCCCTACCTAAGTTGGGGCCAAGCTGCTGCAAGCTCCTTCAGCCATACATCTCACCACGCATGGTGGGGTGTAGTTCAGAAAATATAAATTCTTTTCTTCCTGCCTGAATCCTGCCTGGTGTTTTCTTTTATCAGCCCTACCTTAATTTAATACTAACACTAAGGACATGAGCAGATATTAGATAACATGTGGAAGTAGCTGACACTTTCTGTGCAAAACTCATCTCTTGCCCTTTTCCTACCCTGACACTCCCCCACCTCCCTATCCATATGCTGCCTGCAAAAGAAGTCACAACAAGGGATTTGTCTCTGGAGATCAAACCAATGATCCATCCAGCTCTGTTTCCTGCTTCTTGCATTTGACTGAGTCATGACACTTGAGCAGGAGGCAAAAGGATCTGCATCCCCTCAGGCAAGTAAACATCATCGCATATTGCAGATAGCATGAAAACATTCCTGTTGACCCCTGGACCCAGTGTGCCTCAGAGCAGTGAATTTAATGAGCAAATGGCCAGGTGAGGTCACAGTCCAAATTCCAGGCATGTTTTGCCCACACCAGCTTGAGGAGTCTCCTTACATCTCCCTTTCAGATTTATAGACACATCTGAATCGCATTTTTCAAATTCCAGCCTCTGAGCTTTGATATATTTCTTTCTAATATTTTTCTACTGTGGCCTGAGCAGCAAAAAGGACCCTGTATCTCCAATGCAATTAGAAGAGGAAAAAGAAGAAGAAAAATTTTAAGCAATCTGTAAAATGACCTTAGTCACATTAGTGTTGGTATCTTCGGATCTGGGGGGAACAAATCATTGTTTACATGTTTTCATGTTTTAAATAGTGTTGGCTTACATTTTCCACTCTGCCTTTAACACTGTGTCTAAAATACTTAGCCATCACTAAAGCATACTGACCAGGGCTAACAGTGTGCGAGCCAGCCAGGTCACAAGGGCCATGCCAGTGGCTGAACGGGCAATTCTGTGTCAGATACAGGAAGAGAAAGAATTCGGAGGACTGTTGGTGTCCCATGAGACCTTCGGCTCTGTTTCATTGTCAATCTGGGATCCTGATGATGGGAAAATAGTGAGTCAAGTCAGAAGTAGGAGTTTGGGAGGGAATCAACTGAAACTGTTGATCAAGGGGTCAAATCCCAGAGTACTGTGGATTAAACAAAGATTCATACTATAGATTCCACAGGTAGCCAAGCCAGAAGTTGCTCATGACAGGTCCATTGTGACTGTTTCTGCATCAGGCTGGCAAGATGCAAGTAATGTTTGTGCTTTCCTTGGGTTCATGAATAATGATATTAGTGGGAAGATTAAGCTTTATAAAAAAGTTCTATTTTATTGTCAGGGTGACATACACAGGGGTTACAGTTACATTCATCAGGTAGTGCACACATTATTGATATCACTTTCCCTCCCCTCAGCCCATCCCAATCATCTTGTTTTTGCCTTTCCTTCCCTATTTCCAGTAAACAGATTAATGTATAAACAATATACCAGGTACCAAAGTCAGATACAGTAACAACATGAGATAAAACATAAGGGGAAAAAAGAGAAAAGAAATAACTTCACATAGTACATTAAGAGCAACAGTTATAAAGAAAAACCTTTTATTTCTTTATACTGGAGTTCATTTTATACAACTATATTATATTGCTTTTGAGCTATTGTGATCCTTTGCTAGGAGAATCCTAGGTTTATACTAATTATTACAAATGAGGGTAACCACGGAGCCTAGGTTTCTTTGGGTCTGGTTACTTCACTTAGTAAAATTGTTTTTTGAACTACTTCCTACTCTATTCTAGTCTTCTATGAGAATTTTGGGTTATTCCCTTCACCAAAAGAATATCTTTGGCAGAATAAGATTGTGAGTCTTTCATTACCCCCATTCCTCTTGCTGTGTGTGTGTGTGTGTGTGTGTGTGTGTGTGTAAACTTGAATTAATACATAGTTTTCTTTGTTTTTTTTTATTTTGTGAAACTGATTATGTATGAACCCCAGGAACTTTGAAAAATTAATTTCAAAAGGAGGATGCTTCACAGTCTTTCTCTTTTCCTCATAGCCTCTTTTGCAGTGGTGTGTGTGTGTGTGTGTGTGTGTGTGTGTGTGTGTGTGTGCGTGCATGTGGTTGAGCCAGTACTGGGGCTTGAATGCTGGACCTGAGCATTGGCCCTTGGCTTTCAATCAAGGCTGGTGCTTTACAACTTGAGCCACACATCCACTATAGGCTTTTTAACCAATAGCCAATCTTCCTGTCTTTGAACCATGATGGCCAGTTCTTAGCCACCCCAGTAGCTAGAATTACAAGTGTGAGTCACTCGAGTCCAGACATTTTTGGGGGGATGATGTGCCTGCTGTGGGGCTAGAACTCAAATCCTGAGCATTGTCTCAGAGCTTTTGTGCTTAAAGCTAGAACTCTATCACTTGATCCACAGCTTCACTTCCATTTTATTTATTTATTTAGGTGGTTAATTGGAGACAAGAGTCTCAGACTTCCCTGCCTGAGTTAGCTTTGAATCACGATCTTTAGATCACAGCCTCTGGAGTATCTAGAAATACAGGTGTGAATCACTGCCATTAGCTTCCTTATTCTTTTCCTCACATTTTCAGCAGAAAATATGAATCTTATTATCTTGACCGGGAGTGTTTCTCAGATGATGAGCATCTCAATACAATGGTTGAACTCAGAGTGATTCGATTGGCTAGGTCTCTCCTGAGAGCCCATATCAGGAATGCAGATTGGTTTCTGCCAGTGAAACTGGAATGAGAATCCAGCTTCTAGCTAGCCTGCAGGGTTAAGATGAAGAGCGATTCACCTTAGATGTGTTGGTCAAGGGATCAAGTTGATTACATTGGTATTTTTCTTTGGAAAGTTGCAAAGCATTGACATTAAAATATTCTCCCTGTCAATTAAGGGTTTTAAATATAACAGGGGCAAAGAGCTTTAATGAGCACTGTGGCACCCTGGTTGCTGAATTAATGACTAAGCAAAGTGTCCCAGACTCTGGGCTTATCTGCTATTAGGCATTTTTGAGCTGGCAGGAAGAGCAAACTGACAAGAATCACCGTGGAAATGATTGAGTTTCCCAAGCAGCCTGTGTTATTTTAATGAGACAGGGATATTGAGAACATGGTGCATTGATAAATTAGAGAAATAATGAAGGTTGTTTCTTCTCTCCTCATCTCTTCCCACCCTCTTAAATGAAGCAATTATTTCCCTGACCTCAAGAACTGCATTTCAAAGAAGTCTGAAGACAGGCTTAGGCCTGCTGCTCTGGTAAATTCTGTGGTGCCCAATTACTGGCCTCAGGAGTCAGCATTCTGGAGATTAGAGTCACGGGGAGTTTGCTTCACAGGCTCACTTCTAATAATATACCTTCCACGCAGACACCATTAAACTGCCTTTTCCAGTTAGCCAATAACGCACTTCTCAGAGCAAAATTGTTATCAGCTCTGTAGGGGTCAGGCCCTGGGCTCTAATGAGAAACAGGGGCATCTACAAGGGAAAGTAATAAAAGCATTCAAGGAGAACAAAGCTGACAGGGAAGGGAGGCAAGGTGAGAAGTCATTCAGTTTTGGACCTTACAAGAACAATAATGAGCCTTTGGTGCCCAAAACTCACAGCTCATTTAACCTATCTAGTGTCTTAAAACTTAGCTCTTACTTTCCCTGCCAGCTTTATTCCAATAAGCTAATCAAGTGATGTTTTTCTTGTTGATCAGTTTAAATGTTAGTGGATATTTTAGCTTTCCATCATTATGACAAAATACCCAGAAACATTAACTTGCAATGAACAAAAGATTATTTTGGCTCCATTTCGGAATTTTGAGTCCATTTCCCATTCTCTCTATTTCAATTTTGGGGGTTCAGGATTTCTAGCCCTACTTGGAATTGAGCTCTAGGGTTCAGAATTGCTAGATGGGTGTTCTCATACTTGAGCCATAACTCTAGTGGCTCTGGTGTTTTGGGCCTGTAACAATGCAGCATATCACGGTGAATGACAGACCAAAGTTGTTCATGTCATGGCTGGGAAGCAAAAGATAGAACTGAAGAAGCTAGAGTCACACAATTCCCTTGAAGACCATTCCCAGTGACTTTCAGACCTACCACTAGGCCGCTACTGCTTAAGGTTTCTACTGCTTTGCAACAGTATGGAAGCTGGGAACAAAACCTTTCACACACGAGTGATTGAGGGAGATTTAAGATCTCAAATGTGGTGTAGCACAAACAGTGAATCTTTCTCTTTGCCCCACAAACCTGCAGTCTATAACTATGTAGCTATATTAGATAAATATTTACTGAAAGTTATTAGGTACCAACCACTGCTTGGTGGATAACTAGCCTTTCCTCAAAAGGTTGTCTAAGAGAAATGAATCTTAATGCTTGAGGAATTGGTTGTATATTTCAATATCCTATCTGTACTTGGAGAAGGATAATTAGCTACACACCATCTGTGGAAGGATTGAGAAAATCATCTCCCACTTTCTGTAGGGCTTAATTATCTAGGTTGAAAACGATTGACAAAAGCTAGATAATGGGAAAGATTGTTATTTACCCATTAGGTTTGTTCTTTCCACAATGGCAGTCTGATGAAAACATGAAGTGTCCCAGGCTAGGGGAGGTGTGCATGGGAAAGCACTTCATGTGGACAGGGCAGGCAAAGTCATCTTGGAAAATCTTCCTGCAGAAGCCCTGTCTTTTCTAAGCTTTCACCTGGAGTTTGTACTAAGGGAAGAGAATGGAAGGACAAAGGATAGATTATGGTAGAATGAGGATATTGTGGAAGACAGAAGGGACTTATTCTTGGCTGGATGTTTTGGTGATTGGTGACTCTTCAGTATTTAGAACATGCACTTTTTAACTTGACACACAGATGGATGGTAAATATCTATTGGAGGAATTAATGAAGAAAGGAAAGAAGATTGACTACAAGGTGAGTGAGAGTGGGTAGTAAAGGAGAGAAGGGTGATGTCATGGAAGGACTGGGAAAAGGCCACTGCCCAGGGCTCCCTTGCTGTATTACAATGGATGTAGAAGCAGACAAGGAACATAGTCACATGCACAGGAGAGAGAGAGGTCCTATGATAAGGCAGAATGCAAGAGACTGAGACTTGAGGAGAGAGCCTTCTCTCTTTTTTGGGTCTTTTTTCTTCCTTTTATTTTGGGTACTGGTTCTGGGACTTAAACTCAAGGTCTCATGTTCTTGCTACTATTTGAGCTACTATCCCTAGCATTTTTGCTGGTTAATTGGAAATGGTCTCTCTAATTATTCTTCCCCTGTTTGTCTGGCTTTAAACTATGATCCTCAGATCTCAGCCTCCTGAATGGATTACAGGTAAGATCCACCAGCCCCAAAAAATGTTATTGTTATTCTCCTGTTATTGCTTTGCTAGCACTTGGGCTTGAACTCAGGACCTTGTTTTCTTGCTCACAGATAATCTTTTTTTCATACTCCAACTCACTTTTTTAATATTCAGTATATTATCATAATACAAAGGAGTTTCACTGTGATATTTTCACACATTATATTGTGCACTTTGATGAAATTCATCTCCATTGAAAAACTCATTTTGGCAGATGTTATTAGATTAAATTCATCACAGTCAGGCATTAGTGGCTCATTGTCTATATTTCTAACAACTTAGGAGGCAGAGGTGTAAGGTTTGTGGTTGGAAGCATGCCTAGAGAGAAAAGTACATGAGACTTACATCTTCAGTTAATCACCAAAAAGCCAGAAGTGGACCTATGGCTCAAGATGTAGAGCCTTGCAAACACATTTCCATAATCAGCCTGAAGATTATCAGGACAGACTATTTCACCATGAAAAAGCCTTTTTGACCTGTTATGTCTACCAGAAGAATTTCCTGTTACATTTCCCTTTTCTTACGTAGTCAGTTGTGAATTTAATCCTTCTTGAGATTACAACATAAATTTCATTATTTCATTGTTGGATTTTCTTTCTTTCTTTCTTTATTTTCTTTCTTCCTTCTTTCTTTTCTTTTTTTTAACCAGTTCTGAGGCTCAAAGTCAGAGCCTGGTCACATATTTTATCTTTCCTTTTTGTGTTCATTATGCATATATATATATATGTATATATATGTATGTATATATATTTGCACTGGTACTGGGGCTTGAACTCAGGGATTAACACTCTCTTGATTTTGCTCTACAGCTTTGAGGCACACCTCTACTTACCACTTTTTACTGGTTAACTGGAGATAAGAGTCTCTCAGATTTGTCTTCCAACTGTGATCCTCAGATCTCAGGCTCCTGAGGACTAGAAAGCTAGGATTACAGGCATAACACACTGGTACTGGTAATTAGCTCATTATACTATCAAATTAGAAAAATTCTGGACAGTATTTAATTACTACCGAAGTATATAGCATCAAAAGGGAAGCTTTGATATTGTCAGTTTCATTTGTCTATATAACATCCATCCTCTAAATGATACACACACACACACGTGTGCACACACACTGCTTTAAAATGATTTCATGTATAGTAATTAGCTTCCCATCAATATGAATGATTAATCCATTTTTAGTATGTATTTATCCAATAAACAGGTCTAAAATTGTGTACATGGTATGATGCTTTTCATCATTAGAAGAAGTGAATTTCCGGAGAGACTGGTAGAAGATGGGAGCTCTTCAGTGTGAGTCATTCTGAGCTCCCGTCAAGATTCAAGTTCTGGCAGCGTAGGGGACAGTTCTTTACCAAAAATTGATCCTAAGTAAGCTTTAGCACCACAGAGATCTCAGTCAGAGAGGAAAAAGGCAGAATACCGGTGCGAGAAGACAGCGTGGAGCCCCGCCAGGCGCGGAGCAGACAGCGCTTCATGGTGGAGCAGACCCGCCGGCTGCAGACAGAGCCACACAGAGCCTGCGCGAGCCCAGAGCCCACACCCGGTTGTGCACAGACCTGCCAGCGTCACAGAACTGGAGAATCCAGCAATTTGTGAGTACCTACAAGGAGAAGCTTCCACTTCTGCTCAAAGAACGGCATTGGGAGGGAGCCCCCACCCCCACAAGCAGAGAGCAGCACCACCTTGACTGCTGGCAAAGACCCGGCCAAAGCAATTGGAACCTGAGAGGTGTTGCTGACAGCGCCATCTTTCTAACTGGCAAAGGATTTTGCAGAGATCTCTTAGCAGGAAATCTGACCCCAGTACAGCTGAAGTCTGTCCCCTGTGCCCACCACAGACCTGGTAAACAAAGCTGCTCTCAAATTTTTCAGCTTTGTTCTCCCAATCAAGCAATCTGATCTGAAAAATCGCAAAGCCAAATCACAAGAAAAAAAGACATTGTGAAGTGTTTGGATCCCGAATTTAGTGGAGACACAAGTTTCCTATCCTGGTCTGGAGAAAGAGATCAATGGTATTAGAAATATACTTCAGGGAATCATCTCAGAGAACTTCCCAAATATCCAGAAGGGCACATACAAGAAGTTTTTAGAACCCCAAACAGACCTGACCAGAAAAGGACATCCCACCACCACAATATAATCTGAACTGGACCAATAGAAACCAAAGAGAGGATCCTAAAAGCAGCCAGGGAGAAGAGAACAACCACCTATAAAGGCAAACCAATCAGAATAACCCCAGATTTCTCAGCAGAGACCATGCAAGCAAGAAGGGGTTGGAAGGATATAGTCATGCCCTGAAGTCAAATAACTACCAACCAAGAATACTGTACCCAGCTAAGCTCTCATTCATAACTGAGGGAACAATAAAAACATTCCATTCCAGGGAAAAGCTTCAACATTATGTAGCAACAAAACCAACATTACAGAAATTTCTCAAAGATGTTCTACACACAGAAAACCAACACAAAAATAATACAGAGAAAGAAATAGCACCTAAAACTAATACCATCTAAGTACAACAATAACTGTCAAGACCCAGGCCCTAATGAAAGCTTTTAAGAATGGCAGGAACTAATAAATATTTCTCAATCCTGACTCTCAATATCAATGGACTTGACTCTCCAATTAAACGACATGGACTATCTAGTTTGATCAAAAAGCAAGAGCCATTGTTCTGCTGTCTTCAAGAGACACAACTTACCCCAAAAAACAAACATTTTTTGAAAGTGAGAGGTTGGAAGAAAGTATATCAAGCTAACGACCCCCATAAACAGGCTGGAGTTGCCATCCTCCTGTCAGATAAAATAGACTTCAAACTAAAATTAGTGAGAAAAGATAAAGAAGGTTACTACATACTACTAAAGGGATGTTTCCTCTAGGAGGACATAACCATCCTAAATATCTACACACCTAATCCCGGAGCTCCGAACTTCATCAAGCAAACTTTACTTTCACTGAAACCATACATAGATCAAAACACAGTGATTGTTGGTGACTTTAACACACCACTCTCACCTATGGACAGATCAACAAGGCAAAAACTCAACAGAGAAACCTTAAAATTGAACAACTGTATAGACCAACTAGATCTAACAGACATCTGCAGATTATTCCACCCAGCAACAGCACAATATACGTTTTTTTCAGCAGCACATGGAACATTATCCAAAATAGACCATATTTTAGGGCATAAAACAATCCTGGACAGATTCAGAAACACTGAAATTATTCCCTGCACTCTCTCAGACCAAAAGGGCATCAAATTGGAATTGAAAACTCATCTCCACCAATGAAAACCCTGTAACTCATGGAGTTTGCATTGTTGAATCACCAATGGGTCATCAAGGAGATCAGAAGAGAAATCCAATAGTTTATGAAATTTAACAAAAAGGAGCACCTTTGGGACACAACATAGACAGTATTCAGAGGAAAATTTATAGCTCTGAGTGCCTGAAATAACAAATTCGAAAAATTGCAAACCAACAATTTAATGTGTCACCTTAAGCTCCTGGAAAAAGAGCAACAAACCAACCCTAATGCCAGCAAAAGGAAGCAAATTATTAAAATCAAAGCAGAATTAACTAAATTGGATTCCAAAAAACTATAGAAAGAATCAACAAAACAAGGAGTTGGTTCTTTGAAAAAATTAACAAAAATGAGAGACCCTTAGCAAATCTTACCAAAAAAAGAAGAGAGTTTACCGAAATAAACAAAATCACAGACGAAAATGATAATATCACGACAGAAATTACCAAGATCCAGAGAATCATGAGGGAATACTTCTCAAACCTTTATGCCAACCAATTTGAGAATCTAGAAGAAATGGATGAATTTCTAGCCAATATTAACATACCCACACTGAGCCAAGAAGAACTAACCCAACTAAATAGGCCTGTTTCAAGCACTGAAATAGAAATGGCAGTAAGAGACCATCTACCTAAGAAAAGCCCAGGGCCAGATGGATTCACAGCTGAATTCTATAAGGTCTTCAAAGGAGAGCTCACTCCAAGACTCCTCAAGCTCTTCAGGGAAATTCTATGAAGCCAGTATAACCCTCATCCCCAAACCAGACAGAGATTCATCAAAGAAAGAGGACTATAGACCTATTTCTTTGATGAACATCGATGCAAAACTTCTCAACAAAATGCTGGCCAACCGTCTACAACAACCCATCAAAAAATTATGCACTATGACCAAACAGGATTAATCACAGGGAGACAAAACTGGTTCAACATACGCAAATCAATTAATGTAATTTAACACATCAACAAAAGCAAGGACAAAAATCACATGATTGTCTCAATAGATGCAGAAAAGGCACTTGAAAAGATCCAACACCCCTTTATGTTAAAAGCTCTGTAGAAACTAGGAATCCATGGAACATTCCTCAGTATAATAAAGGCTGTGTATCACAAACCCACAGCTAGTATACTTAATGGCGAAAAGCTAAAGCGATTCCCTCTAAAATCAGGAATGAGACAAGGATGCCCACTCTCTCCACTCCTCTTTAACATAGTATTAGAATTCCTAGCCAAAGCAATAAGGCAAGAAGCAAGCATAAAGGGGATTTAAATAGGGAAAGAGGAAGTAAAACTTTCCCTCTTTGCAGATGACATGATTCTGTATTTAAAGAATCCTACAGACACCACTCCAAGCTCCTTGAGCTGATTCAAAACTTCGAAAATGTAGCAGGCTATAAAATTAACCCTCAAAAATCAACTGCCTTCCTCTATGCCAACAGTGAAAGGAATGAGGCAGCAATCAGGAAAGCAACTCCTTTTTCAATAGCCTCAAAGAACATAAAGTACCTAGGAATTATCTTAACTAAGAATGTAAAGGACCTTTTTGATGAAAACTTTAAAACCCTGAAAAAGGAAATTAAAGCAGAACTGAGGAAATGGAAAAACCTCCCATGCTCCTGGATTGGAAGAAACAACATTGTGAAAATGACAGTCTTGCCAAGGGCTATCTACAAATTCAACACAATGCCCATCAATATCCCAATGTCATTCTTTAAAGAAATAGAAGAGGCAATCCAAAGTTTCATATGGAATAATTAAAGACCCCGTATAGCAAAAACACTTCTTAGCAGAAAGAAGAGCACAGGAGGAATTTCAATACCAAACTTTACACTCTATTACAGAGCTATCATTCTCAAAACAGCTTGGTAGTGGCACAAGAACAGGCCTGAAGACCAATGGAATCGAACTGAGGACATGACACAGATATTAAACCACAGACCTATAGCCACCTAATCTTGGACAAGGGAGCCAAAAAAATAGAATCGACGAAAGACAGCCTCTTCAACAAGTGGTGCTAGCAGAACTGGTTAAGCACCTGCACAAAACTAAAGTTGGATCCTTCTTTGTCACCCTGCACTAGAATTAACTCCAAATGGATCAAAAACCTTGAGGTAAAAGGCGACACACTGAAAACTTTACAAGAAGGAATAGGAGACACACTAGGCCTCCTTAGCACAGGTTGAAACTTTCTCAATAAGGACCAAGAATCACAACAAATCATAGAAAGACTGGATAAGTGGGACTGCATTAAACTGCAGAGCTTTTGTATGGCAAAGGACATAGATAGTAAATTAATTAGGAAGCCTACAGAATGGGAGAAGATCTTCACCAACCATACAACGGACAAAGGCCTCATATCTAAAATATATCAACAGCTCAAAAAATTGAATCACTCTAAAGCTAATTTCCAATGTAGCAATCATCCCATTAAAACATGGGCCAAAGACTTAAAGAGAGTCTTCTCTGAAGAAGAAATAAAAATGGCCTACAGACACATGAAGAAATGCTCAACATCTCTGGTCATAAAAGAAATGCAAATCAAAACAACTCTAAGATTCCACCTCACTCCTGTTACAATGGCCAGGATCAAGAAAACTAATAACAACAGATGCTGGAGGGGATGTGGCCAGGAGGGATCACTACTACACTGTTGGTGGGAGTGCAAACTCATTAAACCACTATGGAAAGCAGTATGGCAGTTCCTCAGAAGATTAAACATAGAACTCCCCTATGACCGAGCAATTCCACTACTAGGCATTTACCCAGTTGTCCGGAAACAAGGACATACTAAATCCACTAGCACAACAATGTTCATTGCAGCACTATTTACCATAGCAAAGATATGGAACCAACCCAGATGTCCCTCAGTTGATGACTGGATCAACAAGTTGTGGTATTTGTACACAATGGAATTCTATGCTGCTGTCAAAAAGAATGACATCACCCCATTTGTTAGGAAATGGAAAGACTTAGAAAAAAAATCATATTAAGTGAAGTAAGCCAGACTCAAAGGAACATAGGCTCAATGGTTTCCCTCATTAGTCATAATCAGTAGAAACCTTGGCTCTCATAACAGAGATTTGCAATAGAGCAAAACCTAGATACATAAGGACATATAGTATGACATTAAATGAAAGGACCTCTAGGATATAGAAACAAAAGTCATATAATGAGTGATTGTTGTCCTTAATGTCCTATGTTATCTCTCATCTCTTTTGCTGTCCCATGGTTATCTCATATTGTTACAGTATCTCACTTTGTTATCTGATATATTGGATATATGGGCATTTGGTTATTTGAAATTGGATAGGGAAGGGGGGAAAGCAATATGAGGGGTGGCAGTCGGGGGGAGGGAAATGGGCACCAAGAAATGAGAAAAGGTATCAATGTATGTGAATTAATGCACCTTCTATCTGCCAAATATAATGTAACCCTTCTGTTAATTACAATAAATATATATGGAAACAGTTAATTTCTTAGTCTGTCTATCTTTTTCTGATGTTTATGATAGCACAAAAAAATCTATTCCCTGCTTTCTGGGATCCATATATCTTTCCTCAATCAGAAATGATTATATTTCTTATATTGGCCCCTACCCTCCTCAGGCCCCTGCCTTCTTATCCCTTTAATTTCTCTAATTCAATGGTTCCCTCACCTCTTTTTCTAAATGACCAAAGAGTTAATATCCTGCTTCTGGGTTATATAGTCTGTTGGGTTGCTGAACAAGTAAGAGATAGCCACAGCAAGGTGGAATGAGTCATGTGGTTGCATTCTGATGAAGCCTTATTATGCACATCAAAATGTGGATTTCATAGAATTATTTGTACCATGAAATGATTTCCTTTTGGAAAAATTTCCAAACATTTACATTGTGAAACCCTAATAAGCTTATGGACGATAGAATAATAGGAATTACACAAAACTGTTTGTTCTCAACATTTTAGTCTCCTTAGTTCTTTCTTCCTTGTATTGAGCCTTTGATGAACTTGAAAATAAATGTATGCTTATCTCATAATGGGTAGGATAAAAGTACAAACCTTTAGAGGCTAAGGTATAGGAGAGAAGGCAGAACAGGTCCTTATATTACCCTGGGTGTATAATTTCTTTTTTTCATATATTTGTTATTGTAATTAATAGAAGGGTTACATTATATTCATCAGATAGAAGGTGCATTACTTCACAAACATTGATACCCTTTCTCATGTTTTGGTCCCCATTTTGCTCCCCTCCAACCCCTCCCCTCATCTTGTTTTTCCCCAGTTCCCTTTCCTATTTCAAATAAATAAACATATATACAATATGCCAGGTAACAAAGTCAGATATAGTAACAATATGAGATTAACCAAAGGTCAACAAAAGAGAGGAGAAATAACATTAAGAACAACATCACATAAGATAAAGCTCTTGTTTCCATATCCTGGAGATCCTTTCATTTAGTTTCACCTATATGACTTTATATACTTAGGTTTTGAGCTATTTTACTCCTCTGCTTGTAGAGTCCTAGATGTTTAAACCTGCATTTCCCAATCAATTATCATTCTATCAACTTCAAGTGCTTTCTGCTATTCCTCATATAAATTAGCAAAGAAAAGCAAAGAAGACTTTTCTTCAAAGTAATTTTAAAAACACAAAGATTGAGTAAAGACATGTTTACCTTTGGAGACAGTTTTATTTCTTGCTAGTGATGTACAATTGACTAGGGATGAATGATACAAATTTTTCTCTCCTTTTACATATAATAAATCTAAATGTAGGCTGTTCATGTTTTCCAACAAGTTCAATATTTTTGGCCACTTGTATAAACATGGCAATAAAATTCTATCTGTATTAAGTTGAGCATATCTTATGTCTGTGATCAAGTCCAAAGTTGTTTTTGATTACCATCTCTATACTTTCTGCTTTCTTTGCCTGGCCTGAAAATTAGGTGTAAAATTTTTATAGGCATGAAGTTTTTCCTCTATATCACCAATGTCTGATTTTTAATGAATGACTATAGAAAAATATACATTGTTAAAAATGGTTGCGAAAAGAATTGATCAGAGGGAAACTTCTTTCAGAATGCTTACACCTTTGATTCTAGAATCCAAGTTAACACATCAGGGTTTTCAATTTACAATTTTCCCCTGATCCAAAACTAAAATGTCTAACAAGCCTATAGATATACACTGTAGCCATATTAAAGCTCTCATAAATCATTTATGGGATGCAAAGTAAACAAGCCTGGCTCTTTGTATTTCAGTTCTTTTGGCAGAAAGCTCCATTCCAGCTGGTCTCATGTTAACATGAATGTCTTTCTCCTAAGACTCAAGTTCCTCTGAAAAATAAAAATAAAAATATCTTTGTATCATATATATTGGCTGACACAGACAATGCAGATATGTGATTTATTATGACTGGAAGAATAAATGTTCTCTGATCATCAACCAGAGGAGTAAAATATGCTATTTTACCTACATAAAGCAACTCATGGATATAATTTCAAGGAATCAGATTTTTTTTTGCTTTTCTTTTTTTGCCAGGTACTTTTTTTCAAAGATTTTGTTGCTGCTGATATAAATAAGACTTAGCAAATTAGGGTCATATCTACTTCACATACTTTATGAGCTAAGAATGGTTTCTGTATTTTCAGTTAAATCAAATTATAATATTTAAATCGAATTATGGAAAATCTATATAGAATTCATATATTAGTGTCCACATATAAAATATTACGGGATCACATCTATGCTCATTTGTTTACATATTATCTGTAGTTAATTTTCAGCTCTAATGGCAAAGTAGAGTCCTTCAGGCAGATACTTCCACAGGTTAAAAGTGACCTTTGAGGCAGCATCAGTGGTTTATGGTTGTAATTCTAGCTTCTTAGGAGCCTGAGATCTGAAGATTGTGGTTTCAAGCTAGCCTATACAGGAAAGTCCTTGAGATTCTTTTTTGTTTTGTTTTGTTTTGTTTTGTGGGTCATGGGGCTTGAACTTGGCCAGCTCAAGGCTACTATCCTACTCCCAATAATTTTTATTTATTATTATATTATTTTTTGTCAGTCATGGGACTTGACCTTGAGATTCATATTTCTAGTTAACAAGCAAAATTCCAAAAGCAGAGCTGTGGTTCACCAGGTAGAGTGCCAGCTTTGGGTGAAAAAGCTAAGAGAAAGAGTCCAGGCCCTGCGTTCAAGCCCTAATACTAATCCTCTCCCTCTATCCCCAAGAAAGCAGTGTCTGAGTTGTACTTGTTTATTTGAATTCTGGTTCTTCCATTTACAGTATAAAACCTGTAAATTTTTGTTTTGTGTTGTGTTTTCCTGTCTATAAAATGTTTGCAAAATATGCCTAATTTTTTTAATTTAATTTATTTATTTTTGCCAGTCCTGTGGCTTGAACACAGGGCCTGAACAGTATCCTTGGGTTTCTCAAGGCTAGAGCTCTACCACTTGAGCCACAGTACCACTTCTGGCTTTTTCTATGTATGTGGTACTAAGGAATCGAACCCAGGTCTTCGTGCATGCTAGGCAAGCACCCTACCACTAGGCCAAACTCCCAGCCAAAATATGTCTAATTTGTAATAAGAATTAAATGACATAGTTTGGACTTCTTCATATTTTACACTGCTTCTAATCTCATTGATGAAATTATGGGGATTCTGTTCTGTCCTGCTTTCATTAGCCAACTTTATTTCACTATAACAAATATCAGAGATTGTCCATTTATGATGGAAAGGGATTTATTGTGATTCATAGTTTTGAAGGTTCCAGCTCATGACTGGTTGGCCCTGTTGCTGTAGTTTAGGCATTATTACATTGTGGAAGGAGAGAGTGGAGAGCAAAATTGCTCTTTCATTAATGTGAAATAAAAGTGAGAGAAAGAGATCCATGATCCCACAAAATCAAGTCACAGTGATAATGAAAAGAACATCCACTAGGCCCCAACTCTTAAGAGTTCTACTATCTGCTAATGTCAGGATGGGGACCAATCCCCCTTTTAAGCCTTTGGGTTGATGCTTAAAATCACCTCAATTGTTTGGTGCTGGTGGTTCACAGCCTATAATTCTTGCTACTGAAAAGCCTGAGATCCGAGGATCACTGTTCAAAGCCACCCCTGGCAGTGAAATTTGAAAAATTCATCTCCACTTATCACCAAATCAAAAACAAAAGCAAAAACAACAACAACAACAACAAAAACAGAACAGAACAGAACCAAACCAAACAAAAACAAAAACAAAAACCAAAAGCAGAAATGGAGCTATGATTTAAGAAGTAGTGGAGGGGTAACCTTGAACAACAAAAAAATAAATCTCAGGGACAGTACCCAGGCACTAAGTTCAAGCTGCAGGATGCACACACACACACACACACACACACACACACACACACACACACACACACACACACACACACACAGAGTCTCCTCAATAATACTATAATATTGACCAAGTCCCAAGTCCCAAATTTTCCAATAATAGTCTCATAAATACTGTGGACTTAATCGTACTCAGATTTGGCCAGGAGCACAGCCATGTAGTAGAGTGCTCACCTAGCCTGGACAAAGCCCTGGGTTCAATTGCTTGGTACCACATACACAGAAAAAGCCAGAAGTGATTCTGTGGCTCAAGGGGTAGAGCTCTAGCCTTGAGAAAGCCAATCGACAGTCCCCAGGCCCTGAGTTTAAGCCCCAAGACTGGCAAAAAAGTACCCAGATTCAAGAAACAGTGTTATTTTATATAGTCATATGCATATAGCTATTAAGCTGCTATGGACCCATGCTAAGAATATCCTAGATATATTCTAGTTATTACAAATTAGGAAAACTATGCAACTTATGTTTCATTGGCCCTGGCTTACTTAATATAATCTTTCCAACTTTCCCCTTGCTTACATATGGGGCAATGTCATTCTTTTGGATGGAAGCATAGAATTCCATTGGGTATGTATACAATTATCAAAATGAATTCCAAGAAATGGAAACAAGCATTTGTTGTTTTTTTTTTAGTGTGCTGTTTGCAGTTATTTTTTCTATCTTTTATTTCCTTTGGCTCATTGCCTGGTATCGCTGTTTATTTTTTCTGTACCTGTTGTGCTGTGTATAAGTTTATCTTATTTGGGGACAGTGGGGGAAATCACAAAATGGTGGGACAAATAGTGAACCAATGCAACAGTAACACTCCCTAAACACTATGTTGGAAATGACCTTTACAACTTGTCAGGGAGAAGAGTCAGGGGGAAAGTAAGAGAAAATAAGGGAAGGGTAACACTGTTCAAAAAGAAATATATCATTAGCTTACTTTTGTAATTGTAACCTCTCTGAACATCCCCTTTAAAATATTTTTTAAACATTAACAAACTAAATTATAAAAGTAATTGCCAACATTTTACAGTTGAGCATCTAAGGAAGATTGTCAGCATGCACAGAAATCTATGTATGTTCTCCAGATCTGGAGTTGGGAATTCCAAAGTACAAGCACAGATTCTGTAGTTTTACCTTATCCTGTGAATTCATCAGTCACCACTAAGCCTAAGCTTCTAGTCACGTGAAAGCTAACGTGCAGCAGGTGCACTCTCCCTATGGCCTCAAATGCTAATCTCATTGGCAAGTCAGCCAGTGCAGATGTAGGCTTATTTCTAAATCCTAGAATATGGACAAGAATCCTCCTTATCTATGAGATAGAAGCCATCTTTGCTCTATTTATATCTGAAAAAATAAACTATTTTATTAGGCCAAGTTTTAATGCAATGAACTATAATCATTTAACTCTTTCAACAACCTTATGAAGTAATGACTACTATTATAAAAATTTTCAGATAATAAAATGAGTTCCATGTAGCTAAGAAAAAGAAACCTGAAACAGTAGGTACACATAATTTGCAAATGGTTACATACACTTAAATAACAAGGAATCTGATTTGCAGGCAGCAGCTCTTTTCCTGTCTACTACACTTGATGTGTCAGACTTGAGCCTGTATATATTCTAAGTGTATACATAGTAGTAACTTTAAAGCTTTTTCTTTGAACATAAATCATTCCATATAAACATGTTAGAAAATCGAAGGTAGACATAAATGAACTGTTCTAGCCTTGGGTGTGATTTAAAAAAACAGAGTACCATGTTTGGAGACAGATCTGGAGGAGAACTCTAGTGCTGTCAACAGCATCTCTCAAATCTGGGCAAATTGCTCAACCTGTCTGCACCACAAAAATAAACTTAGAGCTACCCACATTAAAGTGTCTTGTGGAGTTAAAATAGGTATGCACTGAATGCTGATGGCTCACAACAAAAGTCCTAGATATTCAGGAGGCTGAGATCTGAGGATCAGTTATCCTGAGTAGACAAGTCTAACAGACTCATCTCCAATTAACCAGCAAAATAGCCAGAACTGAAACTGTGGCTCAAGACATAAGTGACAGCAAAAGACATAAGGGACAGCATTCAGGCTCTGAGTTAAAGCCCCAGGACCAAGGCAAACAAAAAAGAAAAAGAAAAGAGTATGCATGGATGATGCTTAGCAGCCTGAGCAGAGGACCATACAATAAATGCTAGTTACTGAAGTATATGCAGCCAGAGTCTGCATAGAAGTTAGTTTCTTTCCTATTCACTTAAAATGAATCTTGGTGTCTTCTGGGTCCTGATGGGAAAGGTGCAGGGTACTCTTTTATCCTCTTCTTTCCAAGTTTGATCTAGGTTCAGACCCTGCGCTATGCTGAGTCTTTATTTCCCTTAAGTCAACTCAGAGTCTTTGCATTTCCAAATGTGCGTAGAAAGCACTGCAGACAATATCCTTGCATCTTTTTATGTATTAGTTGACAAAATGACTCTGGGTCAGAAGGTGTGCATTATATTATGAATTTGATAAATTCCTCCAAAATGCCCTCCTGTAGACTTCTGTCAATGTATAATTCCCTACCAAAGTATGAGAGGTCTGTTTTCTATCTCTTTGCCAACAATGTGATTTGAAGCCTTTTGATCTTTGCCAAATTAGTCAGTGAAATATTGTATGTCACTTTAATATAAACAGCATCTCCCTTATTATGAATGATACTGTTTTTCTTTTTATGTGTTCAAGAAAAAAATGTATTTCCTTTTTTAGCTATCATTTCTGCATATTGTTGCCAACAATTTTGCATTAAATATATACAATATACATAAAATTCACTTCCAATAACACTTTTTATGTTAAAAAGTAAGCATTTCATGTGAATGTGCAAACATTTTTCTAGCTTTTATTTATGGTTTTGCTTTGTGTATTACGTTTTGTCATGCAAAATTAAACATAAATGCTTGTATATATATATATATATATAAAGCTAAATTTTGTTTTGTTTCTAGGCTTAACAATTTTCTGTCATGCTTAGAGGTATTTCCTCCCTTGCAAGGCTGTTAAGATTATCTCCTGTACTCTGTGTTATGCTTCTATGAACCATGCTAAGTTTCCCTATCCTATTCAAACAAGACTTAAACAATTAAGAGAACTTGTATAAAAAAAAATCTAGATTCTTGGTTTGGGAGATTGGCAACTCTGGCCTGTACCCCCACAAGGAAACAATTGGCAGTAGCTTAGAAACAGCCCAGCTCTTTGGGATAACACCAGTCCTCTCTACTGTGCCGAAGGCCCTACGTTGCCCTTTTGTACTTACTTGGCAGTCAAGGCTTCATAGGTAGTTAAGGTTGCTTCTTGTGAATTAGAGCCTTATATGGGATTGAGGAAATGGGACATCTGAAATGACAAGACTAGGCCTGTTCTGTAAATTCTCAAATGTCTCTCCATTTTAACATTATAGTGTGCTTCCAAAAGTGATTTACAATTGATACTTTGGAATTAGCATGGTCATTACATAAATGTTATATATCTTGCTGGAGTACTGTTTTACTTTAGAATTGGTATGATAGTGATAGTATTTAAGTAATACATTATATAAAACAATATTTTTTATTTGTTATTTAATTTTGTTGTTAGGGTGATGTACAGATGGGTCATGTTTTCTTTTCTCTGTTTCCTGGAAGCCAAAAGATAAGCATCACATAATGTAATGGAACTACCAACCCATAGGCTGAAACTTCTATAGTCAAACCAAAATGAATTTTCCTTCATTGAGTTGTTTTTCTTGAGTATTTAATCACAGGAATCACAGGAATATCAAAGGCATCCATTATAGATATTCTTAGGCAGGTTTAGCATTGTATGAACAATGCAGAAAGGTAAAGTATATTAACACAAACCTAAATGTTATGGCCTCCTGAACAACTGGTGTCATATATATTACATATATTATATGAATATATACATATGTATGCATATCATATATACATTAATATCAAGAAATATATTTTATAACAAAAATATAATAATAAAAGTAAAATCTGCTGAGTGAAAAAGTTGGAAATAGGAAGCAAGAAAATTGACAAACTGACTTGAATAATTTACTCAGAATAAGGCATCAACAAATAAAAATACTAGAAGGTCAAATGAGTTGTTGAATTATGAAGTATAGTAGAAAGGCATAAGTACTTAACATAAGGTACAGAAAAACAAACAGAGATAATACTGGCAGGGATCTTAGCTTTGAAGTTTTCTTAGTTACTGAATACCATACTTTTATTGTGAAACTCTAAAACTTGATAAACATTCTGAAATTACCTTAGTGGAACCAAAGACATAGAGATGATCTTAAAAGTAACCAGAGAGAAAAGATAGGTCTACAAGAATCACAACAAATCAGAGAAAGGCTGGATAAGTGGGACTGCATTAAACTGCAGAGCTTTTGTATGGCAAAGGACATAGCTAGTAAACTAATCAGGAAGCCTACAGAGTGGGAGAAGATCTTCACCAACCATACAATGGACAAAGGCCTCATATCTAAAATATATCAACAGCTCAAAAAATTGAATCACTCCAAAACTAATCTCCAAAGTAACAACCATCCCATTAAAAGATGGGCCAAAGACTTAAAGAGAGTCTTCTCTGAAGAAGAAATAAGAATGGCCTATAGACACATGAAGAAATGCTCAACATCTCTGGTCATAAAAGAAATGCAAATCAGAACAACTCTAAGATTCCACCTCACTCCAGTTAGAATGGCCAGGATCGTGAAAACTAATAACAACAGATGCTGGAAGGGATGTGGCCAGGAGGATCACTATTATACTGTTGGTGGGAGTGCAAACTTGTTCAACCTCTATGGAAAGCAGTATGGCAGTTCCTCAAAAGACTAAATATTGTTGTCCTTAAGGTACTATGTTATCTCTCATCTCTTTTGCTGTCCCTTCGTTATCTCATATTGTTACAGTATCTCACTTTGTTATCTGCTATATTGGATATATTTTTATTTGGTTATTTGAAATTGGATAGGGAATGGGGGAAAACAAGATGAGGGGTGGGGTGGGGGGGAGGGAAATGGGGACCAAGACATGTGAAAGGGTATCAATGTATGTGAATTAATGCATCTTCTATCTGGCAAATATCATGTAACTCTTCTATTAATTACAATAAAAATATGTGAAAAAAAAGAAAAGATAGGTCTACAATGATGTGCTCATTTGATTGATAGCTAACATTTCTGGAAGCCAGAAAGAATGTAACATTTTTCAATATATTAAGGAAAACAATAATTGATAATGGACGATTAAGGGGTTGGGAGTTGGCCTAGTGGTAGAGTGCTTGCCTAGCATGCACGAAGACCCAGGTTCGATTCCTCAGTACCACATACATAGAAAAAAGCTGGAAGTGGTGCTGAGGCTCAAGTGGTAGAGCTCTAGCCTTGAGAAAGTCCAAGGACAGTGCTCAGGCCCTGAGCTCAAGCCCAGGATTGGCAAAAAAAAAAAAGATAATGGACGATTAAATGCTTAAACATATGGTGAAACTATCTATTGGGAATGAAGCTAAAATAAAGGAACAGATAAACATCATTCACCATATACACACAAATTGAAGGAATTTGCTATTAATTGTTCTTCATTGATGTCTAAAAGCTATATTTAAAAGGAAGAAAAGGAGTCTAGAAGCATCTGACATGCAGATAAAGCAATAAATAAAATGATGAAGTAATTATAAATATAAATAATCATGGGCAACATAAAATTACCAAACTTTCGATTTATGGGCATATAAAATCCTCAAATACATGTCATAAATTAGAAGGCATCATGAATGTTTAAAGGTTCCTGGTTTCATATATTTGAAAATATTAATGAACCTGTTATTTTTTTAATTAAATGAGTATTGGTTACTTCTGGTATGTTTTTTAACAGAATAGACATATAAAGTTATGATGTTCAAGTCAGAAAACAACAAAAAGGTGGAACAAAGGAGAAAGCAACATTGTTGAGCCCAAAGGTGGTAAATCACAAGGGAAACTTTAAGAAATAAGACACCACAAAAATAGAAAATAAAGAGATAAAAATTGGCCAAAATATATCAGTAACTATTAGCCCAATTAAGTTTATAGTTAGAAATCAAAGTCTGTTGACTGGAGAAGCAAAGTAATAAGCAAACACCAGTAAATCTCTGGCATATACTATGTCATTTTAATTATTTAGTTTAGTGCTTGAACTCAGGATATGTGCTCTCTGTTGGTATTTTCTTTTCTTTTCTTTTTTCTTTTTGTCAGTCCTGGGGCTTGAACTTAGGGCTTGAGCACTGTCCTTGGACTTTCTCAAGGCTACAGTTCTACCACTTGAGCCTCAATGCCACTTCTGGCTTTTCTTTGAATGTGGTACCAAGGAATCAAACACGGGTCTTTGTGCATGCAAGGCAAGCACTCTACCACTAGGCTAAATTCCTGGCTTCGATGTGGGCATTTTTGCTCAAGGCTGGTGTTCTACCACTTGAGTCATACCTCTATTCTTGACTTTTGTTTGATGATGGCTCATTGGAGATAAAGAGTCTTGAGACTTTTCTGTCCCCGCTGGTTATTGAGCACAATCTTCAGATTTTAGCCCCATGAGTAACTAGGACCCTAGGCATGAACCACCAGTGGCGGGCTAGATGTGGACTATTTATTCGTTCAAATAAAAGAATACCAAAAGTTGAAAGTACACGGATAGAAAAAATAATCAAAGCCAATAAAGAAAAGCGTTAGAGCCTGACTAATATTAGATAATGTCAATTTTAAGGCAACAGCATGTTGTATGTTAGTTCTTAATGCCTAAATAATTTAGCTAAATTAAATGAGATATAAATAAATTAATAAAGATACATCAAATGTCACAGTGGAAGATCTTCAGATAGCTTTCTAGATATTTCAAAAAACAATCAGTACATGTATAAATTAGCAAGCTATGTAGATATATGTGGAACGCTTCCTTTGACCAGTGGGAATACTCTGAAGATGTACGGAAACTGGTCTTGTTTTTAGATTTGTGATAGTTCTCAAGAAAATTAAGAATAACTGTTATAAACAAAATAAAACTAAGTTAGAAATCTAACAGAGAAAGATAACTTTAAAACACATGACTAGGAATTTAAAAACATACTTGCTTATTCAATGAGTCAAGGAAGAAATTTATAGATTAAATAATTAAGTGAAACTGTCATCTTATGATATTTACATTGTAATGAGGATAAACATTCATCCTCTGACTGCCAAGTCTCTAGAACCAAAAGTGTACTTTAAATGCAATAGGCACTTCATAAATGCTAGCATATGGACCATTCTTCAGTGATGATGGGTAAGTTGACAATATCATAAAGTGAACATACATTTCGTTTCATGGCCTACAGAGCATCATTGCCTATTTTCTGTATCCTCAGAACATTTACATTATCCTATAGATGATTTGAGTCTTCTTTTTTTGGACAGTCCTGGGGCTTGAATTCGGGGCCTGTGCACTGTCCTTGGGATTTCTTGAGGCTAGTGCTCTACTATTTGAGCCATGCACCACTTCTGGCTTTCTCTATGTATGTGGTACCAAAGAATCAAACTTGGGACTTTGTGCATGCTAGGCAAACACTCTACCATGAGGCTTTGCTCCCAACCTTGATTTGAGTCTTCTTATACAAAGCCCATTTAATGAAGTGTTGAATGTTGCATGTAATTTATCAACTATATGTAGCCCCTTCCCCCAAAGCATTTCCTCCAGAATAATTAAAACATAGATTTAAGGAATGAAAAGAAATACTCCAGTATTTCTTATTTAAAAACTGGGATACATTGTACAATTATCTAGATAAGTATAGATTATTACTGACAACATTATGTGCAGTAATTAACAAATTATATTTTGTACATAGCATTGGAGATAATAGTTATAAGAGGATGTAATTATACCCCATAATTAGAGTGCTTTCATCTTCCCAAAGAACTTAAAGATCTATTCTTTTACTTTATCCTTACAAATTACACCATACATGATTATAATATTGTGCTTTTTAAAAACCAGTTTGTAGAGTCAGGTGTCTCTATATAAATGTTTGCAACCATAACAGAAGGCCCATAAAGTTGCTAGGGCAAAAGCAAGTGGAATTGCCATTAAAAAAATTACCCAGAAGTAAAACAAAAATGGAGAAAGAAAAATACTAGGCATTTAAACACTCAGCTATCTAATTCCCTTGGGAATTCCAGCCTCTTTTCACAATAGTGAATATTTTAGAATCAACTTCCACTGCAGGTTGTATTCATTATAGTGTAGAGTGAAATGGCAGTGAACGTGGGCTTTCCCTGCTCGCTAGGATTAAGACCACGCTAGTAATTAGCTGTAACTCATTTGCCTCTGTAATTACCCACGATTATTCCTAATCTCATGGGTAATGGAACACACAGAAGAGTTGGCCCATGCTGCCTCTTGGGTTATTGACCTCATGGGTGAGAGGTCATCTCAGGAAGGAGGAGGGGTGGAGTTTTGAAGTCAGTGGGTCTGTAGACAACATATGAAAATAATTTCCTAGAGACATCATCAAGGCATTGTACACACTGGCAAAGCTTCTTAATTTTTAAAGTAGAACAGTCTTTTTGGTTGGTTTGCTTTTTGAAAAGAATTTCTGTAAAACAATATGGTGGTCTGTCCTTGGAGGACACAATACAAACTGAGCTTCACACAGAAATCACGTGTCTTTTCTCAGTAGAATACTACATGGGAGAAGAGACTAGACTGTAGGGATCAAGAATTGGGCTGAGAGGCTTGGAATGGACTTTTACAGTGCCTCAACCCATAGTCTTTTTACAAATGAACACTCATAGAAACATCATATTATCTGCATCTGTGTCAGATCCTAATGATGGTTTACAAACAAAGCTTTCCTAGCAAGGCAGTAGGTGGAAAATTGAGCTTGTACTAATTGTGCCACAAAAGTACATGTTCATATGAATGCTTTAGTCATTATAAATTACTTCTAAATTAGTTTTCCAAGCTTAGATTTGTATCCTACCCCATAATCATGCAGAATAGAGATGTTTAGAGTAATATTAAACTGTTTTCCGGACTCGGCCCTGTTATATTTATGTTTTCTGAGCTTCTGTCTTCTGCAAGCTGAATACAAGAAATTGTGTTACCTCATTGGGTCAGTCTGATGATAAAGCCTAACTAGCACTTAGTATTAAGTGTGTCACCTGTTCTCATTGTCAATATTAACATCACTGCCATATAAAATGAAAAATCTGTCCTTATTTTACATAGTCACCCTGTGATTGTATTGTTTGCAACAAGGAAACTGAGTTCTAGAAAAAAAATATGATATATTCAACCATAGACAAATGAGCCAAAGCTTAGAATTCAGATTGATCAGGTCTTCCATTCAAAGGACTCAGTGGTTTCAGATAATGCTATCAAATATATTCTATGTTTAGCTGATATTTTATGCTTTCTTCTTATATTGTTGTCAAGGTTGCAATGTTCTTACCTGAACTCCTTTAGCTATGCCTGCCAATTCCTACCAAGTACTCTATTTGTGTGTGTGTGTGTGTGTATATGTGTGTGTGTGTGTGTGTGTGTGTGTGTGTGTGTGTGTCCCAGTCCTGAGGCTTGAACTCAGGACCAACATAGTATTCCTGAGTATCCTTTGATCAAGGCTGGTGATCTACCACTTGAGCTACAGCTTTTTTTGATGATTAATTGGAAATAAGAGTCTCACAAATGTACCTGCCTGGGCTGGCTTCTAACAGTGATCCTAAGATCTCATTCTCCTGAATAGCTAGAGTTTACGGACATGATCCACTGGCACCTGACAAAACTACTCTACTTTTCAAACAGTGGATTAGACTAGTAGACAAATACCTACCTTTCCTCGGGATTATCCAAGTCTAAATTTTCAGAGTTTATAAATATATTAAGTTACATGGCAGAAAGGGAGTAAAGGTTTAATTAAGGTTGCTAGTTGCTGAACTTAGAAGTGATCATTCTAGAGCATTACAAGAATCCCTAAAAGAAGAGGAATCAGATGAAAGAGTTGAGGTGATGTTACAGTGGAGGAGTGAGAGCTGTGATGTGATCTGTGATCTTGGTGGCTTTGAATGGAGAAATCCTTGAGCCAAGGACACAAAGAGTTGCTAGAAGCTGGACAGTGGAAGACAATGGCCTATCACTTAAAGCTTCTAGAAAGGAACTTTTGCATCTTGACTTTTGCATTGTGAGATCAGTTTGGACTTTGAAACAACAAAACTGTGTAAATATTTTTACTGTTTAACACACTTGATTTGTGGTGATTTCTTTTTTACATCAAATAGATGACGAGAGAAGAAAAATGTGAGCAGTGTCAATATTCTTGCATGTGCCAAAACTGTTAGTTGGTATACAGAGTAATAGAGGATAGTTAAGAAAATTTCAACTGCACCGTTAATTTGAACTTTAACTATACTTGTCTCCTTGAACATATTGTCCTCTGAACATTGATATGCAAATGAACATATTATTTGGTGTACATAATACTAGTTCTCCAGCAACATTTAAAGATACAATTATATTCACAAGCTGTGAAAATTAGGACAGGGGTATCCTGGGGGAGAAGTGAAAGCATCAGTCTGTCTATCACTCTAATGTATCGATGAAGAAACAGTAGAGCCAAGTACTTAATTTCCCAAAGCAACTATTTCTTAAGGACTTTCCAAGGTGAGCACATTTTATAATCTAATTTTTTTTGATGAGCCTATAACTGTAAACAAGAAAAGTATCCAAACTACCACAGCTAAAGTATAACCGAATTGGTAGTAAACTCAGTTAATTTAATGATAAAATGGGAACTTTAGGACTTTCCATTATACTTGCAGTCACAAAAGAAGGCTTACTCTTCCAAAAAACCAAGTATGATCTAGAACTCTGGCATAGAGAAGAGAACCACTTAGAATCAATCATCTCTCAAGGGGCTCGATATATGTGATCGAAGTATTGTATGTTTTTATATATAATAGGCTGTGTATATAATATATATGAATTGCTATAAAATAATAGAATAATTTATCATCATAAAATATGTTAAATGTGCCATTTAAAAGAAATAAATCACCCAGATGCTGGTGGCTCATGCCTGTAATTCTAGCTAGTCAGGAGGCTGAGATTTGAGGATCACAGTTCAAAGCCAGCCCAGGCATAAACATATCTAAGGTACTTATTTTCGATTAACCACCAGTAATCTGGAAGTGATGCTGTGGTTCAAAGTGTTAGAGCACTAGCCTTAAGTTGAAGAGCTTAGGTGTCAGTGCCCAGGCCCTGTGTTCAAGTCCCATGACCAACAAAAGATTAAAAAGAATCAATCTCCCACAGATTCATATTTTCATTCCTTTATTTACTTGAGACAATCTCTGTCTCTGTGTACTTAAGTGTTTTCATTCTTCCAGTTCAAATGACTTTCCATCTCCAGTTCTCTGACACGGTTGTGCATGGAGGATAATCTATGAAATTCCAAACCTGCTCATTATCATGAGACAAAAAAGCTGAGGGTGTGCCAAGCACCTTTATGGCCCTAAGTGTGAACACCACACTGAAAGAAAAGTGTTAAATCCATATTATTATTTATATAATTGTTTAGAGTTACAGTAAGATTTTTGTTCTTATTCCTGATCATTTTGTATTTTGAAGATGTAAATGATATTTTAGTATCTGTTTGTGGTCTTGAGTCCATGAGTTCTGACCATGTATGTCAAGTAATTACAGTAAAGTCAACTTTATTCTGAAACCTTTGATCCTACTCCAACACAGAGATTTATTCTGGCTTTACCTGTCCCCTTACTCACTGCTTGTTTAAGGTGGCATTTGCTGAACTCCATTTTCCTTCATGTAACTGACAAGTGTCTTGGAGAAAATGCTTTGAGACTATGCTCATGTCCTATTTCACTTCAAATTTTTTTCTAGTGACTTTAGCATTGGTACAACTTACCTTCAAAATTTATATTGTAGTATTTAATAAATTTCCTTCATTTCTCCTATTATTTTAGTAAAAATAAAATAATGGTGAGAGAGCCTATTTCTGAACATTTATAAATTTAAATGTTCATATATATCAATATTCTTCTAGATAATTAGCTTTATACTGTGGGTTACAATAGAACATTATAATTATTTAGTTATTTTATAAAATCATTACAGCTTTGAATTTGAGGAACCCTTCCAGCCAGATTATGTCTTAACTAGGAAATATATATACATATATATACATAATAGACAAATACATTTTTGTCTATCATCTAGCATGTTAGGTAGATATCTGTCTCTCAGTCTATCTATCTGCATGTGGATGAGTTTATACAAACACTTTAGTGCAATAATTCACTCTAGTCTTTAATTTATATTTTATTTCAAGAATGGTGGGAAATCTGGCTCTTGTTATCTACTGTATATTTAGTTATTAAAGAACAAAATAAATATAATTACATTAAAGAAAATACCTTTGTAGCAAAAGTTTTCAAACCACTCTCAACTTAGTGAGTTTTTTTCAGCTCACTTTTCACATGTATTTCACATATAACCATCAGATACTTATCATCCCACTTCTCCAGCTTGGCCAAACTCATGGCTTTCTGCATAAGGAAAGCTGTGTGGACTTCGTTGCAGCACAGGCCAGGGTTCAGATGTATGGTAATAGTAGTTGTTACTAGTAGGGATTTTTAAAAAGCTAGTTCTAGGGCTTCAACTCAGAGCCTCATATTTTCTCTTTTTCTAAATTTTTAATTATTTTTATTCTCCAGGTATTGTATAGAGGTGCTACAGTTACATTCGTCAGGTAGTAGGTACATTACTTCTCACACATTGATACCCCTTCTCATGATTTTTGTCTCCCCCACCCCCTCCCCATCATCTTGTTTTTCCCTCTTCCCTTTCCTATTTCAAATAAACAAGCATATATACAATGAACCATGTTACAAAGTCAGATATAGTAACAATATGAGATTAACCAAAGGCAAAAAAGGGAAGAGAAATAACATAGTACATTAAGAACAACAATCACACAAGGTAAAGCTCTTGTTTCCATATCCTAGAGATCCTTTCTTTTAGTCTCATCCTGCATGACTTTAAGTACCTAGGTTTTAAGCTATTGTAATCCTATGCTAGGAGAATACTGGATGTGTAGTAATTATTACAAACAAGGGAAACCATTGAGCCTATGTTCCTTGGGGTCTGGCTTCACTTAATATGATTTTTCCCAAGTCTTTCCATTTCATTACAAATGGGGCAATGTTTATGAGCATCACATCTTCTTGATTCAATCATCTACTGAGGGGCATCTGGGTTAGTTTCATATCTTCACTATGTTAAATAATGCTGTAATGAACATCATTGTGCTAGTGGCTTTAGTATGTCCTTGTTTCTGGACATTTGGGTAAATGTCAAGGGATGGAATTGCTGGGTCATAGGAAAGCTCTGTGTTTACTCTTTTGAGGAACCACCATATTGCTTTCCATAGTGGCTGAACGAGTTTGCACTCCCACCAACAGTGTAGTAGCAATCCCTCCTGGCCACATCCTCACCAGCATCTGTTGTTATTAGATTTCTTGATAATGGAGCCTCAGACTAGAGAAGCCACGGTCATTGGAGGGAAGGGAAAGGAAGAGGGAGAACATTAC
This sequence comes from Megascapheus bottae, assembly GCF_031878675.1. Classification (NCBI taxonomy): domain Eukaryota; kingdom Metazoa; phylum Chordata; class Mammalia; order Rodentia; family Geomyidae; genus Megascapheus; species Megascapheus bottae. Next base: position 7,441,725 of record NC_143511.1, on the reverse strand, counting down.
AAAAACTATATAAGAAGCCAAGTGTTGGTGGCTCATGCCTATAATCCTAGCTACTCAGGAGGCTGAGATCTGAGGATCACAGTTCAAAGCCAGTCTGGACATGAAAGTTCAACCACCAGAAAATCGGAAGTGGCTCTGTGGCTCAAGTGGTGGAGTGCTAATATAGCTTGAGTTGAAGAGCCTATGGACAGTGCCCAGGCTCAGAGTTCAAGCTCCACAGCCAGAGAGGAAAGAAAGAAAAACAGTACCAACAAACCAAGTCAGCTCCAATGAAGAACTAAATTGAGACAGAACACAGAAGCTGGGGAATATGGAGACAGGTGGCCTGTCACAATGACACCTAAATAGGGTCAGGGCAGAGGGCAGGGTCACAGGAATCTCCCAGTTCCGGGCACTGGACGGACAAGTTCAGTGACCTATCAGACAAGTGCCCACCCCTGCCTTCGGGGATTTAGGCAGGCCCCTTACCTGGGAGGTTGTGGCTTCATCTTCCCCCACCATGAAGACAAGATACCAGAACCTAAAATTAACCATATGATGGCAGTCAGACTTGACTTCCTTACTTCAGTTTGGCATGAATTGAGGTAGGGAAGAAGTTTTAAATGGGACAAAAGCTTGAAATTTTGACTTTCCATTAAGTATGGTTTTTTGACAGATGAAGAAAATAACTAGAAAGGTTACAGAATATTTAAGTTCTTTCAGAGCCAGGGAAGAATGACTTGGTAAACTGGACTGAAAGTGTTTGACAATTATAATGAGCTGTATGCCCTAGTTTCCCATTCCCACACCCTCAGGCATTGCAATATATCTCAGGACCAATAAGTACATAGAGGTTATTTATGTCCTTGTTCTGATGACAAAGTAAATGTTACATCTCACATTCAGAACAGAGGAATTAATCATTACAAGTTCTCTTATTTAGTTTAGTGTCCTGACTTGCATATGTGATTGTCCCAACTGGAAGACTGCTTCCTAAGGAGCTATGTCAAGGCATAAAATTGTTAATTTCTCTGGTGTTGGCACCCTAACCATATAAAGCTTAAGGTGGAAAGCTAAATTTCTGCCAGCCCCTTAGAATTTGACTGAAGATAAATCTCATCTTTCAGGCAAGACACTTTGCTTATACTCAGTGTATTTTCCTTTTTATAGGATGGTTTCAGAAAGGAAAGAAAAGAGAAATACATTTCTGTGTAAAAAATTGGAATCAAACTGACAATCTCCCTGTTAATTGTTGTATGTGTTGTGGCCACGATAAGTGGCCATACCAGATTATGTTCCTTAAATTTTAAACAACAAAGCAAAAGCAACCATAACAAAATGTTCCTATTTTCCCCTAGTTCTTTAAAAGTTCATATGTTATGTGATGTAGGAGATGAGAGTTTGAGTGTCCTGAAAAGAAGTTTTAGTCAGAAGGCTGACAGGCCCTTAGCTCTGAGTATGTTGCCAGGCACCACCATAATACAAGGCGGCAAGCTTCCAGAGTGTTCGCAGCTGCATGCCTGAGTTTTATTAAATATCTAACTATAGTCTGCAGGCTCTAGCCAGCTTATAACTCATTCTTGCCTGACACATTGCCATTGGTAATTAGTGTAGTACTAATATGGCCATGCCTTTTTGTTCTTTTCTTATAAAATAAGACTGTTTCAAGACAAAGATGCACTTCGCTTGGCAATTGGGAGTCTGGCAAAGAAGAGTAAGGTCACATGTTTCTGTTTCCCACCAAAGCAGAAGATAGTTTCTGGATTTTATTTCGCCCTCTCTTATCAAACTTGTCCCTTGCAAAATAATGATGCAGAAAAAGGGCACTTGAATAATTATAAAATATAATTTTCACAAAGCAGGTAATTCCATTCAATATGTTAATACATTTTACCCTTCTCAGCAAAGATAAATCTTCTTTTCTGTATGTCAACTCTTAAGCATATAGTATTATATTGAACGCTTTTTGCAACCTTTGGAAAGTAGAGGGTGGAGGAAGTCATAGCCACTGCTTCATCTCTACATTGAGTCTCAGATGAACAAATATTTGAGGTTTTCTGACACCCAGACTCTCCATACTTTACTCTGTAGTTTCCATTCCTTACCTGTGGCTCAATAAATACTAATATATATTACAGATATTACTTATATTTTTGACTACTGAAAAGAAAATTACCCAAGCCTGAACTGAAATAAGCGTTGGCATCAGATACAGAAGGGTTTACCAGCTGGCTTAATAGTTTTTCCATTTCAGTCTTTTCATGAGAATCATTTAGATAATCTAATCATAAAATTTTATTTATTTTGCCAGTCCTGGGCTTAAACTCAGGGCCTAAGCACTGTCCTTGGACTTTCTCAAGCCTAGAGCTCTACCACTTGAGCCACATCATCACTTCTGGCTTTTTTCTATGTATTTGGTACTGAGAAATTGAACCTGGATCTTCGTGCATGCTAGGTAAGTACTCTACCACTAGGCCAAACTCCCAGCCCTAATCATAAAATTTTAAAATATTAATTGCTTAATTCCTAGATCATTGACTGAACAATCCTATTATATACATTGATTTTCAGGGGATTGATTTTTAAATGTCACAGGAAAAGGACAACCTTCTAATGATGTGAGAAGGGGCTGGAACTTTGTAGGGAGAAGATGGATGAATGAGAATTAGTTAACATTTGAAGCTTATTGTTCAACTAATAAAATCAGTGGAATGTGCACACTTGTATCCTGTCAGGTCTTTCTCTCAGAGGTGATACTGGAGTTCTGAATGCCTTCCTCTCATTGTCTACAGCAGCTTTCCTTCTTTTCTGACTCCATTCAGGAAAAGCCTATGATGTATATATGTTTCTCTTCTAACTTAGTGTTCATCAAAGCTTTCATCTTAACACAGAGTCGTTTCTAAAAATCCTTGTGACTGCTGTTAAGCCATATCCTGGTCTGTTTCATGAGCCAGCCCATCTTTAGATAGAGGGGAGCATCTCCATACACAAGTGCAACAATCATGGGTTTAACCAATTGGTAATTGGATTTGGGAAACAAATATATCTGAACTGAATATTGTATAGTTTTTTTTCTGATCAGGATTGTCTAAGAGCACAGCAGCTATTATACAGTATTTATGTTGTATTAGGCATTGCGAATGATCTAGAGATAAAATGTACAGAAGTGGGGCATAGGTGATAGGTAAATCCTATGCCATCTTATCTAAAGAACTTGAATATCTGCAGATTTTGGCATTTCCAGGAGATCCTGGAACCAATCCTCTGTGAACACTGAGGCTTGATTTTATAATGTTGCCAAGAACAGTGGGAGAAAAGTTGGCTGAATGCCATAAGATAGTTTCCTGGTTGGGGGAAACCCCAGGACTGATGGAACCCAATTAGCTCAGACATAGAAAGTCTTCAGAGGATCTTTAGGTAATGACACATAGACTAACTAGTTAACTAAAATCCATTTTTAGCTCCTGCCACTTCAAAGGCATATACTAACACCATGGCTTGGGGACCTATTATAAGGCAGTGGTGATAGTATTTAGGATCCCCAGTTTCATTTGTCTAATCATAAAACTGAAGTTCCTAGGATTGGATCATGGTTCTCATATAAACTGTTCAGTTTTCTCCAGTCTCCTCATAGATTCCCCAAAGGCCTAATATCGTTTCAGTGAATTCTTTCCCCACCCATCCAGTTCATTAACTTCCATTTGCCATAAAAATTCAGACCAATTAAAAAGAACTATATATAATTTGCACTTAAAATATTTTGGGTGAATATATTGTATTCTTTTTATCAAAATTTTAAATGGTGATATCTGAATAGTATCAATACATTTCATTTTATTTTTGTATTTTGTTTTAGTTGTTTCCATAATTTATCCACTCTAGACTTAATAATCATACATATTTTTTACTATAGAAGAAGAATTCACTTTTAAACTAAAAGAGAGGTTAAAATACCTACATATCATAGACTCTAAAGCCACACTAATTCCTCCAGTTACAGTTAACTCTGAGGTTAACATTTAGGGGATGTGGATAGAGAAAGGTTGTTCATAGACAGAGGATTGTAGCAAGAGTCCCAAAGTCACCTGCAGAACCTCACTTCTTTGTAAGTTCATCATTTTGGTACTCCTGGACCACAGGCCAGCCACAGATGCTGAAGGACTGTCAATGGGCAACAAATAGATAAAGATTTGGGGTGTTAATTTTATGGAAGTAGTGTAGAAAGAGTTTCAAAACTATGCTCTTTGAAACCCAGGGAGTTTCATGGGGCTTCTTTAGGAATTTTATTGGGTGAGTGCACATGGTAGTGGATAAAAACTAGTGTCTTTATCCAGAGTGGCATCTTTTAACTTTTTCTTACATATTAGGTTTTCTTACAATGGCCCTCTGTATAATCCAAGGAAAATCATGACCTCTCACATACAAAAAAGTTACATCCATATATACAAAAATATTTTGTATGCAATTTTTTGATGTTCACAGACCTCTGAAAGATCTTCACAGTCTTTCATTCCACATGTTTCTAGATTATGAAGTGTGTAGGAATGAATTCTTGATATCAGATGGCTTTGACTTAAGATCATGGTAAAGAATAACAACTAATCTGTCTATATTTATAAACCTTTAGGGTCTTTCAATATCTCTATATCTGATGGGCTCTAAACAGCTGCTTTTTCATGGTCTTTTGAAAACAGGTTTCATGTCCATAATGATGGTAAAGAAGTTCTACTCTAGGACAAACCCAATTTGTCTATCTTCTGTATGTGTCCAGAGGACTGTTAGCTAAAATATTTGTGGCTGCAGAACATGATTTGTCTTTTTATTGGAGCAGGCTGGAGTAAGAGACTGGTAGTCTAGAAAGCATCTCCGGACCTCCTGAGCAATAGTAGAGAAAAACAAGACAGGGTATTGAGAAGGAACGGGAAAAGAAAATGGGGGAAATGAAGGAGAAAAATCTCAAATGAACTTGAAGTCAGAAAATAATAATAATCAGAAAGAAGACACTTTCAAGCACAGTTTGTTTGTTCATTTGTGTTTAGTTGGTAATATTGCTCCTATTGCCTTTGGACCCCAGATTCTAGATTCGAGAGCCTTCATATGTGAACTTAAAGTTCCAGCTCTGCACGGGCTCCCAGGCCTTCAGACAAAGGCTGTATCACTGGTTCCTCTTGTTCTGAGGCTTCCAGCTTCTTGGGTCGAGCAATTCCTAGTTTCTCAAACTCTCTAGTCTGTATTGGCAAATGGCTTTTGTAGGAATGAACGTTTTTTGTTGAATAAATCTAATAAATTAGATAAAATCCTCTTAAATTATAAACCAGAAATATACCTGTTATTCTTTATCTCTGAGTCCTTCATTGACAGAGCGGACTCCTCTCACTGCCTTGTATTCACTCACTTACATCAGCCAGAATTTCTCAGCTACTGTTCTCCATAACATTTTACACAGTCCTCTTCTACCACATATCATATATCACAATTTGAAATTTTATCTGTTACCTTAGGAAGTATGATGGGGAGATTGCAGTTATAGGCCAGTCTATGCACAAAAAGTTTGTGATATACCTCCCCACCCCTGCATCTTAATGTAAAAATCTGAGTGTGGTTGTGTGTGTCTGTCATTCTAGCTATGAAAAAGGCTCAAGAGGAGAGGATCATGGTACCTGACCAGCCTCATCTCAACAGAATAATCTAGGCCTGGTGGCCTACACCTGACATCCCAGCTTTTGTGGGAAGCTTAAGCCCTGTCTCAAAAATGATCAGAGTAAAAAAAAATGGCTGAAAGAATGGCTCAACCATATAACGAATGATTGATGTCCTTAATGTTATCTCTCATCTCCTTTGCTGTCCCTTGGGTATCTCATATTGTTACATGTGAATTAATGCACCTTCTATCTGGCAAATATCATGTAACCCTTTTATTAATTACAATAAAAAATATTAAAAAAAAAAGAATGGCTCAAGTGTTAAGGCATAATTTGTCAGGCAAGTATGAGGCCATGAATTCAATCCTTAGCACCAATAAGTAAATAAATGAGTAAATAGGCATGCATATAATTAATTTACACACATGTATATATGTATTACATGTTTTTTATATGCACTTGTATATGTAATACATGTGTATATGTGCTCTTTCTTAAGTTTTTGTTTTGAGCCAGGAACTCACTATGTAGTTCAGGCAACCTGTATGAAGCCTCAAACTTGAGATCTTCCTGCCTCAGTCTCTTCAGTGTTGAGATTACAGGCACTACCACATGCAGTTTCCAGGGCAAGCATTATCTAGACAGTGTGTGCAGTCATCATGCTTCTGAAGTTTGCTGCAGTGATGAATCTTTAGCTGTATTGACATCAACTGATGCTATATAATGCACATGCTCTAGTTGGATAGTCAATGCTTTCATGGGAGGCTGGAAATTTTCCCTCTGCTTGGCCTAATCAAAATGAAAGACTGATAATGGCTCGACAGAGTTTCTTCTAAATGAAAATTGGAGAGCTCAGGGCTGGGAGTTTGGCCTAGTGGTAGAGTGTTTGCCTGCATGCATGTAGATCCAGGTTCAATTTCTCTGTACTACCTACATAGAAAAAATCAGAAGTGGTGCTGTGGCTCTAGAGCTCTAGCCTTGAGAAAGCCCAAGGACAGTGTTCAGGTCCTGAGTTCAAGCCCCAGGACTGGCAAAAAAAAATAGAGAGCTGTGTCAGTGGTGTTTAGAAGCTTTCACAATTTGCAGAACCCATTCCTTAACTTTTTGGAAATGATAAGATGGTAAGAGTATAAAAGGCACCAGAATTACATTGTCTTATTTTGAGTTTACATGAGTTGAACTTCTAATTTTGTTTTTAATTATGACATGAATATCATATATTTATAGGCTACAGTATGACATTTGACATCTCCATATAAAGTGCAGTAATCAAATTAAGTATGTCCCATGAACATCAATTTACTCACAGTTCTGTGTATGTTGAGAATATTTAAATAAAATTTTCTTCTAGCTAGTGTCAGCTATAGTTACCCTACTGTGCAACGCAGTAGGATTCATTATCTTTATCTACATACCTATTGACATCTCTCCCTATCCCCTATCCTGTGCCCTCTGCAGCCCTGGTTACAATTACTTTAATTAATCTCTGTTTGATGAGACCATCACCCTTAGATTTCACCTGTGAGTGAGATCACACAATTTCTTAATCATTTAGAGGAAGAATAATCCCCAAATATTGCCTGAATGTTCCAGAGTGTAACATAACTTCCCATTTACATTGTTCCCTGTAGAAGTGGGATGGCAAACCATATAAGTATTTTCTACAGTTCATAAGCTGTAAGAATATTTGATGCTTAATGAACCCTAAACTCAAGGAACCAGAAGCTTGGCTTTGAGTTTTAAGGTCATGCTTACCAGTTACCAAGTAAGGATCTAAAGAGAAGAAAAAAAGTTCAGCAGCTAAATCTTTGTAAACAAGAATGAAAGTTTTATCTGGAAACTTCAAATCAGAAGGTCTCCAAACTAGTTATGAGGTCAGGAATTTATATTGTTATACTTTCTCCTCTGTAATTTAAAGTGTAATTTAAAGAAGAGAGAGGCTGCCTAATGAACCTAAATGGTTTTTACTCTCCAGTCTTTCTATCCTAAGGATTCGGTACTAATATTATTCCTTATTCAACTCTGTGCTTCCTGGGCCAGGCCCCTAGTATTTCCCTGGTCCTGATAAGAACATGAGGAGAGGAAAGAGGGTTATATATTTTCCCTGAACTAAATTTACAGTAAATTTTGTCCTTATCCTGGGCAACAGTCAGAGAAGGTGCTGAGAAGTCGAAACAAACAGCTCCATGGATAGAAAATTCCCCAGTTCAATTTCTTCCTTGCTGACGTAAGTCACACATAGCACAACTTACGTTAACAATGTAAGGGCGAAAGCCAAATTTATATGAAGAACAGATGGGCTTACAGCTAACTTAAAGAGAGAAACTGCTCCAAAATAGGCCCTGCAAAACGTTATTAACTCTGAACCTAACGAGGGAGGAAATCTTAGCTAGAGCATGCTAAAATGTCTCAGGCTGTTTGCAGCTCACTGAAACTCCTTTAGCACATGAATAGAAGAGCTGTGAATGATGCAGTGTGTCCAACCAGACTAGTTCACCTACTCGTGTTTTCACTTACAAATTCAGCTATTCCTAAGTTAACTCTATCCAAAGATACTGACTCTTGTAGAGTTACTACAACTCTAAAGTACAACCAAAGATGTATGATCAAGAATCTAAGTTGGTTTTTTCAAGTCTGCTCTCCCAAGTATTTTTTGCCCTCTCTGATAAAAAGAGTTTAAAATTTTCTTAATGATGTTTCTTCTTTTACAATTAAAAATAAGATGTGAAACTGGGTACTGGTGGCTCGTATCTGTAATTCTAGTTACTCAGGAGGCTGATCTCTGAGGATTGCTGCTCAAAGGCAGCCCAGGGCAGGAAAGTTAGTGAAACTTCGGTCTCCAATGGATCACCAAAAAGCTGGAAATTGAGTTGTGGCACAAGTGATAGAGCACTAGCTTTAATCAAGTAAAGCTAAAGGACAGTATCCAGGGTAAAAGCCCTAGTACTGGCACACAACAAAAAAGATATGACTGACAAATATTCAAAAAATAGAGCACCTTAAATGTTCCTCTGAAGCTACATTTAACTGACATAAGGTTTTCTTTAGTGCAATGGTGGGGCAGGTCACAGGCTGAAGTCATGTGTGACCCACGAGGCTGCAAGACAGAGCAAGGGTCAGAAAGCTTAGGCCAAAGAAAGAAATTTTACCTGTTTCAATTTTTTTTGCCTTGTTTGGTCATTAGTCAACTTAGATTGTCATTAGACTTTTGCCAAAAGCTGGGTCTTTGTCCCTGATGTTGAGAGCAGTTCTAATTTATAAAGAGTGATATTATAGTATTCTGAGGAATTTTTTAATAGATTGGTTCTAGACATGTTCATCATTCTATCTGTTAATATCTGAAATTATTCAATCAGTGTGTTTTCTTTGGCACAGATAATTGTAAGAAGCTAAACAACTTTGGGAGAATTATTACTTTTAAAGTATGATTTTTTATCACATAATTATTCACAGCTGTACATTGAAGGACTGGAACATAGAGATGATATATAAAAGACAGAAAAGTTGTTAGTGAGCACCTGAGAGGGACATGAAACAATATGGAGGTGGAAAAAAATGTGCAGGAAGAGTAGTCTGGCACAATGAAAACTTGCAGCAATGATATCAGTTGTAAAAATAAGGAAATACAATATGAGCTGAGGGTCTTTCATATGCCCAGCACCCTTTACAGGATTTTGCACAAAGTAAGTCATTTAAAGGGTGGATTTGTCACATTATCTATTCTTCTTTGTCATTCAGTACAGCCTCACTGGAAGTACATTATATACATCCATTATATACTGGATGTTTTCCTAAAGACCAGAGCGACCACATTTACCAGAACAGTCGAAAGCATTACTCCCACAGAGCTACATTCTAGTGTGAGAAAGTAATTGAAATTTAATAGTCACCTCACAAAATAATGTGCTGTATCTACTGTTAGGATGGGGTGATAGAGGAACAGGACATGGGTGACAGGGTAGTCAGAAGGTTTGAAGAGCTGATGGACAGACCTTTGACTGAAAGCTAAAATAGCCACCTGAGGATCTGTGGACAAGTGATATCAGTGCAAAGCACAGCAGTTGGAAAGCTTGGTTTGCTCAAGAGATTGAAAAAAGACCAGTGAAGGAAAGGTAGAAACAGATCAGCGGTGTGAAGCAAAACAATGAATGGCCCATTAAGAGGATTGTATTTCAAAGTGATAAAAGATAACAGGCACAGATCACTGGTAGACTTTGAAACTGAAAAGTTATTAAAGACTTAGTTCGAAACTCAAGAATCTGCCAATTCTGGCAAAACATGATTCTCCAGCTTATTCATTTGACCCTTAACAAGACTGTGGGTCTCAGGAAGAAGTTGGAGCTAGGGCAGAATGGCCGGGGTCTTTGGAGGAAGCTTGGCTTGGGTTGCTAGGAAGTAAAGATGAAACAACCTAGAATAAAGAACTTGGTTGTCTCAGTCTACTCTTTGTTTCTCATTAATAGGAGTCCGGGCCTCATTTATTTTTGGTGTTTGAACTCAGGGCCTCAGGTTTGCTAAATAGGTGCTCTACCACTTGGGCTATAGCCCATATTTCCCAGCCCCCATTTTTTGGCTTTAGTCATTTTTGTAAGCATCTTACATTGTTGCCCAGGCTGTCCTCAGACCATAATTCTCCTACCTACGCTCTAGCTGTATATCTGGAGTTACAGGTGTGCTGGCACCACAGATAACTTGCTGGTTGAGATACATCTTTTTGCCTGGTTTGGACTCAAACCTGTGATCTTCTTGATCTCAGGATCCAAAGAAAATTGTTTTGAGTTTTGATCTTATTCTTATACCCTGTGTATGAAAACTTTACTTATTGCTTTAACCTGCTGGATTATATCTAGTATATCTGAAACTCCCTTTTTCTCTAAGTGTGTGCGTGTGTGTGTGTGTGTGTGTGTGTGTGTGTGTGTGTGTGTGTGTTCAGGTGTTTGTCACTACAGATTTTAGAAACTAAAGCTATTTTTTTTAAATGTCGGTTGTGGGGCTTGGACTCTGGGCCTGGGCACTGTCCCTGAGTTCTTCAGCTCAAGGCTACTGCCCTACCCCTTTAGCCATAGCACTACTTCCAGTTTTCTAGTGGCTCATTAGAGACAAGAGTCCCACTGACTTTTTAGTGCCCAGGCTGGCTTTGAACTGCAATTCTCAGATCTCATGTTTCTGAACAGCTAGGATTACAGGTGTGGCCCACTGTGCCCAGCTAAAGCTATTTCTTGGAAAGCTTAATTTTTTCACAATGCCACTGGTTAGAATATTGCCTTACTTTGATCCATTTGGAAGTAATCCTGGTGCAAGGTGACATATAAGGATCCAGCTTTAGTTTTTTTTGCAGGTGCTTAACCAGTTCTGCCAGCACCATTTGGCCAGGCTACATTTTGGTGGGAGTATAAACTCATTCAACCACTCTGTAAAACAGTATGGTGGCTCCTTAAAAGACTAAACATAAAGCTCCCCTATGACCCAGCAATCCCACTCCTTGGCATTTTCCCTAAAGTCCAGGAACAAGGCCATGCTAAAGCTATTAGCACAAGGATGTTCATTGCAGCATTATTTACCATAGCTAAGACATGAAATCAACCCAGATGCCCCTCAATAGATGAATGTATCAAGAAGATGTGGTATTTATACCCAATGGAATTCTATGCTGCCATCAGAAAGAATGACATCACCCCATTAGTAAGGAAATGGAAAAATTTGGAAAAAATCATATTAAATGAAGTAAGCCAGTCCCAGAAGAGCATAGGCTCCATTGTTTCCCTCATTTGTAATAAACACATTTAAGATTCTACTAACAGAGGATCACAATAGCTCAAAAGCTGTGGACATAAGGTCGTATAGCATGAGTCTAAACAAAATAGACTCTAGGTTAATGAAACAAGAGTTTTATATTTGTGATTGCTGTTCTTAATGTCCTATGTGAAGTTATTTCTTTTTCTCTCTTTTTTCTTTTCCTTTCCACCTATAGTTAATGTCATGAGGTTACTCTATCTGAATTTGTATACTGGTATACTGTTTATACATTTATTTGTTTATTTGAAATAGGGAAGGGAAGGGGAAAAACAAGATGACTGGGAGGGGACGGGGAAAGGAAAGTGGAACAAAAACATGAGAAGTTGTATCAAGGTTTGAGAAATAATTTAACCACTACCTGACGAATGCAACTATAACCCCTCTTCACATTATCCTGACAATAAAATACAATTAAAAAAAGGTCTCATAAGGCTGTTACAAAGATTAAATGAGATGAAGTATAGAGAACAATGCCTGATACATGGTAATTCTCCAGCAAATTCCATTATCCATGATTATCACCTGTTAGCATGGCAGGAATTGTCTGCTGGAGCTGTTCAAGGCTAGGCATGCATTGAAAGGTTGTTTAGGACTTGAAATGATAGGTTCAGAAGAATGAATGTGATCAGCATCAGAAGTTAAAGGAGCCATTTCCTAAGGGAGCTGCCATTCTCTTCATAACAAGACGATGCAAACTTTGACTCAGCTCCAATCTATATCTTTTTTTTTTTTAGAAGTTAAGTTAAACAGAATTTTATTCCGCGCCTAGCATCGAGAATCATACTGACCGGTCAGGGCCACCTCTAAGATGTGAGTGAGAGTGACTCCAATCTATATCTTTTGTGGTGAGAGTGCATGGAAAAATAAATGACCTTTTATTTTAGTGTTCTCCATAGGAGTGTGTGTGTGTGTGTGTGTGTGTGTGTATGTGTGTGTGTGTGTGTGTGTGTGTGTGTGTGTGTGTGTGTTGGCATTAGGGCTTGAACTCAGAAGGTCTAAGCACTGCCCATTAGCTTTATTGCCACAGGCTTGCACTCTACCACTTGAGCTTTGAGCCTGAGCTCTATTGCCAGCTGATGGTTAATGGATATAAAAGAGATTCTCACAAAGTTTCATGCCTAGGTTACCTTCAAACTGTAAGCCTCAGAGCCTTCTGAGTATCTAAGATTACAAGTATGAGCCACCTGACTTCTTTATCGGAGTTTCAAGCCAAGGTGCATATAAACTTGACAGAATCCTACATTTCTTTACATGGACATATTGTATAGATTGGAGTTAACCCATTGCATGCTCAGGATGAATCCATGACAAAGGTTCAACATACAGTTCCTTGCTTGGTTACCCAACCTTTCACCCCTAGAGCTAAGAGAGATGGCTACTTTTATTTTGGCAGGCATGTATAATTCCAGGCACACTCAGTGTCAGTCTGGCATGAGACAGACTTCTTACAGTTCAAGAGAAAAGTGAGGTCAGCATGTACAGAGACCAGGAGAAAACAAACCAATTTAAGGTCCTAAAGTGGTAAATACTGTTCCATTTCCTTCTGAATGGAGTCCACAGTGATGTTGGAAAACCATCTGAAGAAACAGCCCCCAGAGCCCTCACATGCTGTAATGCACTTGATTAGAAGGAGAAAGGGGAGGAAAACATGGTGTGTGTTATCCTTGTGCTAGGACTGGGGGAGTAGGAGCCTGTGAGTCGTGGTCCATGGAGATTTTGCCTGGATTACTTTAAAAGCACTTTTGCAGAGCCAGGCAAATGAAAGTCATGTGTTTATTCATCAAGAAGACCTTCTCTTGGGAATATTTTATTTGCAGTTCTATAAAGAGGCAAACCCTCCACATTTTTAATCTTCTGTGCAAGAACTATGTTTTGGGAGTATGAGGATAGATAGCTCCAAACTCCTCATCAAGTTTGCAAACTTATCCACGGTCTGAACTTTTCAGCGGGGCCATGTTGGATTGTCTGTGAGAACAGATTCCCTTGCAGTGTATTTATTTTCTCAGGCCATTTCATTTCATTTATCAAGCACTTGGACAGGCCCAGTGGAGACAAATGTTGAGATATGAAGTCTTGATTATAGAGCTATCTGATTGCCAGACACCAGTTTTCTGTGAACATTTTAAGGGACATGCTCAGGATATTTAATTCTGGCAGATATATTTTTTCTACCGTGAAGGATTTAAATGATTAGGCTGTAATGCTCTCAGCGCAGGACAAGGGCAACATTATCATATTGCAGGGCCAGTGGAATATTATTTGGAAATGAATGAGATTGAAACACTAACTCAAGAAGTAACACTTTGTGCCTTTGTTCTGGACCACAAGAAGCTGGTTTCAATCCAAAGTAGTCAAGATTAGTGTTTTTTAAATTTTTTTTTTACTGTCAGGGTAATGTATAGAGGGGTTGCAGTTACATTATTCAGATAGTAGGTGCATTACTTCTCACACATTGATACCCCTTCTCATGTTTTTGTCCCCCTTTCCCTCCCCATAGTCCTTCCCAGTCATCTTGTTTCCCCTCCTTCCCTTCCTATTTCAAATAATGAAATAAACATATATTCACTATACCAGGTAATAAAGTCAGATACAGTAACAATATGAGATTAACCAAAGGGCAACAAAAGCTCATTAAGAAGTAAGCCAGACCCAAAGGAAAGTTGGCTCAATGGTTTCCCTCATTTGTAATAATTAGTAGACATCTGGGACTCCCTTAGCAGAGGATTACAATAGCTCAAAACCTAGATACATAAGGTCATATAGGATGAGACTAAGTGAAAGGATCTCTAGGACATGGAAACAAGAAGAGCTTTATCTTGTGTGATTGTTGTTCTTAAGATTCGTGTTTTGACCAGCTCTAAATAATGACCAGGCATGTTCAAGTACTGGGTATGTGTTATTAAGTGAGCTACAGCTTGAGAAAGCTAAAAAGAGGCTTTAATTCCTTTGTCATACTTAAGTTTGTATGTTATTAGACATACTTGGGCAAATAGAATTACTTTTGAAGAAATATGAGTGAGCTGGGATGCAGCACTGAAATGCTTGCCTGGGGCTGGAGGATCTGTTTCCCAGAGGCAGATTCCTTGAGCTTCTTGCCACAAGGCTTACTCCATCACTCCATAAATACCTTCATGACATATCATATGGTTCTTTCCAGAGAGAGAGAGAGAGAGAGAGAGAGAGAGAGAGAGAGAGAGAGAGAGAGAGAGGAGGAGGAAGGGAGGGAGGGAGACAGAGGAAGAATGGAAAGCACAATGAATCGACTTAATTTCAGAAGTCATATACATTGCTTTTGGTCTTTAGAACTGAGAGATGTAGTCTCTAGTTTAAGGACATCTGTCTTCTGATGGGAGGAGGTATCAGAGAGCTTGACAACACACTGTGATCATGACCTTCAGAACTCATTGCCATGGAGGTAAATTTCAAGTCTGCCATGTATTGATTGTGTCAACTCTGCTATTGGGGATCGAAGTGATAATTTACTTTAGTCACCCATTTAAGAAGTGATATCATACATCTCCATTTTGTAGTGCTATTGCTATGATTAGAACTTATATTTATAAAATATCTTAAATAGTCCCCAGGCTATCAAAGTCCCCAGAACCAAAATAAAGTGTAGATATAGTAGTGATTATGACAACTATGGTGGTGCTGATGATGATTTATCCTGAACTCATGCCATAATTTCCCTGAAGCTCATTTGATTTGAAATCATGGGAGTATTACCAAGATTAAGTATTTTATCTTACAGAAAAGAAGTTCCTGGCACAAAGAATGTTAGTTTCCCTACACTTCTGGATAAATACCAATTCAGTGATAATTTGGTTGTTCTTGAAAACCACTATGTTTAAAATGAAACCATTATCTATCATCTATACAGATATTTCTAGAGCATATCCATTGCAAAAAAAAAAGAACTAATCTCATCTTGACAAACTGTTTATCTTTTCAGCAGAGGCAGTTTTCTTTGTAAATCACTGCCATGATTGGACTGTTACCCAACTTCTTTAGGGTGTTGTACCATAAGATGACATTTATGATGTCCTTCAAACACTCATGCATACACACCCCAATCTGCCATTCCGTGTGCCATTTAGCACTTTGCTATCATTTGAAAATAGTTACCCTGTGGATACTGATGTGATTGGACATGAAATAAAGATGCAAAATGTCACAGAGAGAAGTACCTGATGGAAATCTCTGTTTTTTATAATTTCAAAAGCAACTTCTAAAGGACAACCACAGGGATTGTTGGTGTGACAGCAGCGTGAAAGAAAGCTTGGTCTTAGTGGCTCAAACCTATAATCCTAGCTACTCTAGGGGCTAAGATCTGAGAATCACAGTTCAAAGTTAGCCTGGGTAGAAAAGTCCATGAAACTCCTATCTTCAACTGACCACCAAAGCTCCAGAAATGGAAATGTGGCTAAAGTTGTAGAGCATCAGCCTTAAGTGAAAAAGGGACAGCATCCAGGCCCTGGGTTCAAGTCTGTCTACCTGATACCTCAAATACTCCCAAAACAAACAAACAAAAAAGAAGCTTAAAGTATAGCTTACTATCTTTCCAATGGGACAGTCAATAACCATCTGCAAAGCTCAGAGCAGGTAGCTGAGTGGCCCAATTAGCACTGATGTCTTTGTACACTAGACCCTTTATTACCATTCCCATTTAACTTAGCTGATTTCGAGTACTTCCTGGCCAAGTAACTCCGGCAAAAGGCCTTGTTTAACTAGGGCAATTTCAAGTGTTCTGGAATTTAAAGTGAAGTTACTAGAATTTCAGTTGAAATTTAATTTGAGAACAAGGGACTTAGTAGTGCTGTAAACAGTGATGCCAAAATGAGAGGAACAAAGAACAAAGACCATTATCTTTCTGTCTTGAGAAGATGCAGCTTTCCTTCTTTCTATCTCCTTATTAGTCGAAGGTGGGGTAGGTGGAAAAGGCTCCCTGGAATGAATTGTCAAAACTTTCCCCTCCAGGCTTTAAACATGTTCCTATCTGAGCTGCTCAGCGTGTTGTCAAACTAGTCTTTACTTGAAAGACAGATGGCATCAACATGAAAGATGCCCTAGAAGTCGCTCCACCCCTTTCTGAAGGATTTTTGAATGATGCTGCCTCCTGTAAGGAGGCTAGTAGCTCGAGTCTATGAGAACAGGTGGGCATGTTGGGAACACTGCCAGGGGTCCAGAGACCCCAGAGAGGGAGCAGGGTCCTTGCCTGGTTTCAGTAGAGCAAATGGGGGAGCGGAGGGGAGAAAGAAAGAAACTATTGCCAAGGGAAGGTCCAGAAAACAAAGCAAGCACTGGGAAAAGATTTTATGGAGCTTGCAAACCTGAACTGAAATATTAAAAATGCTTTCATCAGTCTCCTTAATCCACAGAAATTCTTTTTTGGCTTAGATGGGAGGAAAACTCAGTCCCTTAAGGGGAAAGCAAGAGGAGAAGGAGGTAATAAGGATGTGAGTCAGACACTGGGAATTGCTGGCAAATGCACGTGTTTCATTTGGGGAGTGGGGGGGAGAAAGACTGTTTTCAGCTGATCTAACTTTGTAGACCACTGAGAACTCTTTCCTGCTTTAAACTGATTTCTCTTTAGTTATTAAAAAGGTTTGACTCAAGTGGGGGAAAGGTGACTTTTTAAAAAGAACCCCCCCTTTTATTTTCTTCTGGCACAACTTTTCTCATCCCCTGGGGAGTAAAGAAGCACTCAGGTTCCAAAGCTGTTTTTCTTTGGGTTTGCCTTTTAATAGGGGTTGAAGAAAGTGGTTATAGACATTTGCGGGGAAATAAAGCTTGTGGTTTATTAACAGGGCTGTTTTAAATCAGTAGTGATTTGACTAGGATAACATTAGGGCTGCAACAATGATAACTGATACTATGATTTTCTCTGCATTTAACCCCAAAGTGAAGTCTTATGAATTCCCTGACAGAAGTTCATTTGTTTCCTGGCCAGTCTGTGGTGCCACAGTGTTTTGTGAGACTAAATTGGGGAAGAGAGAAGGCTTAGAGCTGGGGCTGTGACAGCTGCAGCAGGGTTCCTTCTCAGCTGGAATTCCAGCTGCTAAGAAGCACTAGAAATGAGAAGCCTGGCCCAGTGTGGTGCTGATCTAGTGGCACAACTGTTCATGAACACATATGTCCAGACAATTGGTGAAATCTCTTGCACTATACAGATGTTACGAAGTAATGTTCTTTCTTCCCTATGTGAGGAAAATTTAAAAAAAAAATCATGGGCTGTCCCCAGGTAAAAGGCTCCATTCTAGGGTAACCTAATCCTGTTCTACCCAGAACAAAATCTTTGGCATCTTTCCCACTTAATTTATTGTTTACCATAGCTGTTCCTAAAAACACTGCCAACATCCCAGGAACTTTACAGCTGATCTGAAAACCAAGATCCAACTCTCCCACTAGTTAGTAAACCTTGTTTGCTATATTTGTAACCAGTGATAGCTGAGAAGGTTCTCTTCTTATACTTTTTTTTCAGTGCCTTTTTTCCCCCTTGAAACAGCTAGGCATCCAATGGCTTGTACCTGTAATCCTAGCTTCTCAGGAGGCTGCAATCGGAGTATAGTGGCTTGAAGACAGCCAAGGCAGGAAAGTCCATGAGACTCTTATCTCCAATTAATCACCAAAAAGCTGGACATGGAGCTGTGGCTTAAGTGGTAGAACATTAGCTTTGAGTAAATTAGCTGAGGGACAGGGTCCAGGCCCTAAAGTCAAGCCACAGGACTAGCATGCATGGGGATGGGGTGGAAGGGGGAGGGGGCATAGAGAGAGAGTGCAGAGACACAGCAACTATCTGTGTACTACAATTGTTTTGAGGGTAAATGAGATCATGCCTAAAAATTCAGGGATCCTTAGAGTGTAGCAGGTAGGGGAAGGTAACAGAGGAACTCATGCTCACCTGTGCTTTGGTTTCAGTCTTGTTCTCTGTTGCTGTATTTACACATACATATACATTAGAAGAGTGTTTAAAGTTTCTTTCTTGTTCTCAGGCCTGGGTTGATGTTCCTGTTAGAAAGGACAACTAAAGTTATTTACCTTTGGCCTCTTCTGTGTGTTTATGTAGGTGTATACATATATATATATATGTATATTGTATATATATACACACTGCACATTTTACTATAACATATAAAATATGTTACATGTACAGTTGCCATGTTATGTAATTTAATTTCATATATATTTAAACTGTATAATATTTATAATTAAACTATACATATATTTATATGCTAACATATTTGTACTATACATACTTTAAAACAACTCATATATTTGTGGATATAATTTACTATATTTAGTTTAATGAATTGTATGAACTTCACTATCCTAAATTTTACCTTTCCTTAAAGATTAAATGTCATTCTTTCTCTGAACCATTTCCAGCATCAATCAATCAGAATTGGTTTCTTCTTATTCTTTCTTTGTTTTTCAAGTTTCACCTTTTTTTCCCCTTGAGTTCTGTACTGGTTTCTTTGTTTCTACTCCTTTCACCCTCCCTCCCACCCTCCTTTCCTTCCTTCCTTCCTTCCTTCCTTCCTTCCTTCCTTCCTTCCTTCCTTTCTTCTTTACTTCCTTTCTTTTTTCTTTCTTTCATTTTTATTTTTTGTTAGTTGCAGAACTTGAACTCAGGGCCTGGATGCTATCCCTGAGCTCTTTTTTTGCACAATACTAGCTCTCTACAACATTAAGCCACAGCTTCACATATGGTTTTCAGGTGATTAATTTGAAATAAGAGGCTCATGGACTTTCCTGCTTAGGCTGGCTTTGAACCATGATCCTCAGATTTCAGCTTCCTGAGTAGATAGGATTATAGGCCTGAGGCACCAGCATTTTGCTTATATTTTTTACAAACCTCTATCTCTCAGTACGTACCTTCAATATTTTTATTTACATCTCTCCTCTAAACATCACATTGAAACAATCTCTTGCAAGTGAGGACAATTTTATGAATATTGATTCTATACCGAAGAATGTACAGTAACTACATGCAACATGAAACTACATTTCTGAAATACTGAGCTTCCCTAAAATGTGACTGTATGATCTATAGACTCCTTTTAAAAGACGTCTTTAAAATATTTTAAGTAGTTGTACAAGAGTTTCAATTCAACATGCCAGTTTGTGAGGACATGCATCTTGATCAAAGCCACCTCTTTTTGTCTTCACATGTGATAAGGAGAAAATCAAGAGCTCAATACTAGGGCCAGGAGTGTGGCCTACTGGTAGAATGCTTGTCTAGTATGCACGAAGTCCTGGGTTCGATTCCTTGGTACCACACATACAGATAAACCTGAAAGCACTGATGTGCCTCTATGGGTAGAGTACTAGTCTTAAGAAGGCTCAAGGACAGTGTCCTGGCCCTGAGTTTAAGCCCCAAGACTGGCCAAAGAAAAACAACAAAATATTGATGATATTGAATGTTCTGGTGGTCAGAATTGGACCATATTCATGTGATAAAAGTGAAAGTGGGAATGTCTTTATATTCAGAGGTTTGGGACAAATTTATCCTCATTATATACATCATAAATATATAAAAGTTTTTAACTAGCCAGGCATGGTGCCTCACACCTGTAATCCTAGCTACTCGGGAGGCTGGGATCTGAGGATGGAGGTTCAAAGTCAGCCCAGGCACTAAAGTCTGTGAGACTTTTATCTCCAATTAATCACCAGAAAACTGGAAGTGGTGCTGTGGCTCAAGGGGTAGGGTGGTAGCCTTGAGCTGAAGAGCTCAGGAACAATGTCCAGGCCCAGAGTTTATGTCCTATGACTGACACACACGTGCGCGCACGCGCACACGCACACACACACACACACACACACACATACACACACACACACACACAGTTTTTTTTTCAACTAAGTCAAGTAGGTGAATATTTCTTCAACAAAAATTTATATTGCCAGATAAGAATTTTTCAGTTGTGAAATGATGGAGAATTAGGGAGTTTTACTTAAAGGTTCTATCCTTTAAACACTTACAATCTTGTTTCCCAGCACAGAAATAATACATTTGTTGTGCCATATGCTAAGGGCTTGCACCTATAATTCTAGCTATTCAGGAAGTTGAGATATGAAAGTCATAGTTATAAGGCAGCTTAGCCCACTAGTCTGAGAGGCTCTTATCACCAATTAACCAGCAAAAACCTAGAAGTGGAAATGCTGTTCAACTAATAGAATGTCAACCTTGAACAAAAATAGAAGAGAGGCCAAGATTCAAGCCCTAGGAACAGCACATACCCCATACAAAATAATAGTAGCAATAATAATAATACATTTATATTGAAGTATAAAATAATAAAAATATAACATTATTAATAATGTATATTTTCCAACTTAAATGTGCAGAAGTGCTTGAGAAAAAAAAGAGAATGAACCCGCACATTAATGAACATAGGAAGAACATATTAACTTTTCATTTGGTAAGACTTAAAAGTCTCCTAAAAATTTTGAATCAGGAAATTTGAAGATTTAGATTAATCTGTTGCTAAATAGATAACACTGTGTTTCATCCTGATCACATTTCCCCAAACATCACACACAGACATAGTCATACAGACATACCCCCTCGTAACCACCACCTCATTTATCCCACCATAAAGAAACCACGCAAGTGTGAAGTTCTTATGTAATTCCAGACATTTCAACATTGCTTATGTTTGGCTAAATATTAAGTGTTATCTTTCTTTTTTCTGTTTTTCTTTTTTCTGGCACTAACATCTTTCTCTTCAAAGATAAACTATGACTTAAAAAATTAAATCTACCCAGTTCTTTTGAGGTCAACTGTCTCTTACTCAAGCAGATGTTAAATTTCTATGAGACGTATTACACCCTTTTGCCTTCCAAACACTACAGAAAGATGAGAAATGAGAAACAAACTTGTTAAAAATATGGGATAAAAGTTAATCAAGTCTCATTTTTCCTTCCTCCAATTTTGTTTAAAGAAAGTTTAGAGATGATTCAATTTTGTAAGAAGATGATTCTTTTGTGTAAGAAGTTTTGCTTGAATTGTGACTTAGCTGCACTTAGCCATGTGATCTTGGATGTTTATTTACTTTGCCCTCTTAGAGTTTCAGTTTCTTCATTAATAAAGTGAGAAGTATAGTAGTTTTATTTTTGTATGATTATTGCGAGAACTAAACAAGATAACATGTGTGGCATACTTAAAACACAGGCTTTTGAATACTAAGCAACTATAAATTTATTATTACTATTACTATTGTTATTATTTCTTCCTTAAGGTTAATATTTTACTACATTGATGTTGAAACAAAAGAATTGTAGATCATGCCACAAAACTTATCATTTCCTTCTTAAATATTGACTTGTTTCATATATTTACTTTTATTTGTTATACTTTATTTTATATATTTAGTTAATTTTTATTATAAGTAGTTCTATAAAGTGTTTTCAGTTCAATGTATCAGTTTATGAGTACAATGAATCTTGGTCAATATTACCACTTTAATAATTCTTCCCCACCTCTCTCAACCCTATATATCCCAAGGAAGAATGGGTGGATGCAGTCATAATATTTAGTGAATATATGGCACTAGGAAAATTGTTCTGTATATTTAAACTGATTACTAATATGGAGGGCATCTTTGAGGGGTTTTTGTGAAAGTCATTCAGATGATTGCTTGCTTATGAAAAGAATGTAACAGATTAAAAAAAATCAAATGAGTATAAGACAAATGAACTCACACAGACCTGAGATTGTTTAATCATGGCATATCACCATCCATGATATTATGTCCTGTCTCTTAGTTTTAGTATGCTATTCTCATTATAAATTAGTTGCCTTTCTCCTTCAATTGAAAAGGACCTGGTGTAGTCAGTAGTGCTTCATGAGTGTGGTAGTAAAAGACATCTAATTTTGCCAGAGATTCACTGAGGTGAATGTCAAAGCCAAAGAGGTGGGTTGCTGTTATGAGACTTGGGTTTAGCACCAGAAAACTGATCGTCTATGAGTTATTTTTTGGCTACAGTTTGGGGGAGGCTACTGTGAGCAGTAAATAGGATTTGCAAGTGTTCAGTCAGCCATCTCAGGTGCTGTGTGTTCTGCCCAAACTTCACGAATTATGAGGTGAGAAAGCCCGCATGGGGATAAGCATGTAATGGCCTAAATCTTTCTTCTATTTTCAGGCATTGGAGGTTGGGATACCCCTGATGTTGAAAGAAGTGGATATGAAATGAAAGGAAGGATTTTGCCCCTCCTGTATCTAGGAAGATATCCTAATGATGAGCAATTGGTGAGGAAGGTGGATATAGAGATGCGGGTGGTGGGAAAACAGAGCCATTCTCCTAGTTGGTCATGAAATGAGCAGTAGAGCCACGGAGAGAGGAAGCTGAGAGCTTGAATCTTGAAATATGTCCATCACCAGGGCACATCTCACAGCTCTCAGGGAGAGTGTATAAATTCCCACCAGGTCATCTGCAGGAAATGAAGTAAAGCCTCTCTTTGGGCAGAACTGGAATTGAACCAAATGTGTCTTTATTGTCTCCATTTTTATCTTTTGCTCTCTCCAGTCTCCTGAAAGTGGCATTCTACCTATCTCCATTGACAATGTGACTATTCCCAAAGAAAGCTTTACAGAAATACCTGGGGCTTGATCCTGTGATAACATACTCATGCTCATCATGAACAGAATGGTTTCATGTATTTATTACCATCCATGAAGCTGTGTTTACTGTCAGCTGTAAAATATCAAATGGCTTATATATTGGAGAAGAATGGCCAGGCTCTGAGATGTTATCATGAGACCTCCTATGTGAGAGAGAGATGCTGATTTCTGCCATGGTTGTCTTGTACAACTTTCTCATGAAACATCACAGGGAATCACCTGGCTGCTCTGGGTCACTGATTCTGGAGGGAGTTTTACTTTGTCTCAATTGTACTCTTAAGCTGTATTTTAATTAATGTATTTATTCCTTTTGTTTTTTGTTTACTGTAAAAGTGATGCACAGAAGGGTTATAGTTATGTATGTCAGGTACCAGTACATTTCTTTTAGAACAGTGTCACCCTCTCATTTTCTCTCAGTTTTCCCCACCTAATCCCCCACATTATATAGTCATTTAATTAATTAATTAGTATCCTAATTGGTTAATTTTGCCAGCCTTGGGGCTTAACCTCTGTGCCTGAGCAGTATACCTGAGCTTATTTAGCTCAAGGTATCACTCTATCACTTACACAACAGCTCCATATTCACATTTTTCTGTGATTATTTGGAGATAACAATCCCATGAAGCCAGAGATCAGTGGCTTATACCAGTTACCCTAGTTACTCAGGAGACTGAGATCTGAGGATCCTGGTTCAAAGCCAGCCCAGATAGAAATGTCTGTAACATTCTTATCTTTAATAAACTACTCAGAAAAAGCTGGAAATGACTCAGTGGCTCAAGCGGTAGAGTGCTAGCCTTGAGTATAAAGAAGCTCAAGGACAGTGACTAAGACCTGAGTTCAAGCCCTAGGTCTGGTCAAAAAAAGTCTCATGGAGTTTCTGCCTGGGCTGGCTTTGACCCATGAGCTTCCTGACTTGCTAGGATTACAGGCATGAACCACCAAAGCCCAGCTTTATGTTATATTTTAATAACTGATTGTTGGATACTATGTGTTTGTGTGTCTGTTGATGTATGTATATAGATGGGTAGATGGACAGATAGATAGATAGATAGATAGATAGATAGATAGATAGATAGATAGATAGATAGATAGATAGAATGGAGGTTCCTTACTATTAGACAAAACTTTTTTATTAAAGCATTTATTAACATTGATTTTTACATCATATTTCAAATGTCATGTTTAACAAACAAGTATTTAAGAAGAGCATCTCTGTATACTATCACTGGCACGTAGGTTTTAGAACATAATTTAAATTAAGCATTAATCTATGTAATAAAACATTGTCTATAGAATATATAGCCCATCATTGATTTTTATGTCTATGTAGTTATGTTTATATCTTCAAGACCATGTCCATAACATTGGGTATCCAAATATTGAGTCATCACTCTTGTACTGTTTGAATCTAATATCCACATATTAAGGATGCCATACGCTTTGGGGTTTTCTTGCCAGTCCTGGGCTTGAGCTCAGGGCCTGAGCACTGTCCTTGGGCTTTCTCAAGGCTAGAGCTCTACCACCTGAGCCTCAGCACCACTTCTGGCTTTTTTCTATGTATGTGGTACCAGAGAATTGAACCCGGTCTTCGTGTATGCTAGCAAGCATCTACCACTAGGCCAAACTCCCGGCCCCATGCGCTATTTTATTTTATTTTTTTTTCATAATTTTTATTGTAATTACATGATATTTGCCAGATAGAAGGTGCATTAATTCATATACATTGATACCCTTTCACATGTCTTGGTACCCATCACCCTCCCCCCCCACACATCACCCTCCATGCGCTTTTTTAAACAAAACTTTTACTCCTTGGTACTTCTTCCCAGTACAATACCTGTTGTACTCAATAAATATGCACCAAACAAGTATTTCTGTGCACGTGCTCAAACCAGTGTTGACTTACAAATCCTTACCTAAGCTCAGTCCTTGGATACAGCTATGATGACTGAAGGGGTCCAGCCCTTTTCCTCAATGCCCTTTGATCTGCTTCCATGGAAAATCTGGGATGCTGAGATAGGATATCCCTACTTCCTAACCTCAATCTTTCTTATAATCCCTCTTTGATTATTAGTCTTTTCCACCTCACTACATGCAAGTCTTTTCCCTGCTAGGACAAACCCACAACCATGCCTCCCTCCTCTGGCGACCCTACTTGCTCCTTCCCAGACACTTTAGAAGCTTAGTTAAATAAAAATTTGAAGTACTTGTGTATCTGTATTTCTCTCTGATCCTTGATATAAGGATATAATATCTAAGAATTTTTCAGTGAGTTAGAAGCTCACAGGAGAGGTCAGAGTAAAGAGATTTTAAGTCAGAATTCTGAGTTTTCCATCTCCCATGACTCATCTACTGCCTTAGTCCCAGCTCTTCCTGGTCTCATGTCTCATCACAGCAGGGACCAATTCATCCAAGTCTGCTGACTGTGACTCACAGCTATTTTCAAATAACATTTCAGTAACTCTAAGAATGACATCATGGGAAAAGTAATGCTGTTTCCTGAACTGTTGGTGCCAAGGGTGATGGCCAGAGCTCAGATACCTAGCAAGCTGGCTTCTCAGAGAAGGGTATCAAAGAAGGCTCCTTCTCTTCACTATATTTTTCCACTGAAAATTAATTAAACGGCGGCTGTCAATAGTCTTAGTTTACAGTCAGCTTCTTCCCTTGGGTGGGTCTCCAAGCCTGGATTCAGAGAGCAACAGCAGATCATGGAAAGGTTGGCATTTATTTATTCCAGGCTAAGGGCCATTTTGTGCAGGTGTTCTGGCCACTCTGTCCTTCTGATGATATGAGTCTGACAGGCTCAGGCCTAATACACATGTGTCTTGCAGTTCGGAAATTGAGCCTCAGGTCTGCTTCAGAAGACTCCTCAGTTAGCTTCCTTCCTTTTCTTTTCTACCAACTTACCCCTTCCTTTCAGGAAAATAATTTCCAGCAGACAAGCCAGACTTGCCACCATAATTTAAACCTATGATAGATTTGAATCATGATTCTTCTATTCAAGCAGTCTTATGACATTCCTGGTTTACTTGCTATTTATTGAGTGTACATTGTATGACCTGAACTCTTTCCACCTATCGCTTTTTCCCCTTAACAAAACCATAGGAGAGCTTGCTATCTCTATTTGAAGTAAAGGAAGTAAGAGACTTAGTGACTTGAGTGAAGTCACTCAATCTCAAACTTGGAATTTGATTTGGCTGAGTTGGTTTTCACAAACAATAGTGATAACAGTAAAAAAAAAACATAGCAGCAATATAGAGTAAGTACCCAATAAAAAGGAGTCATTATTATTCACAAATTAAATAAATGCATAACTGCCATGTTGGAACCTCTGTCGTCCTATTACGAGGCCAGAAATACTATCATTATACATACTGGCTTTGCATTTTGACAAATTCTGTGTCTTCCAGGTGCTATTAATTTCTAGGT
Organism: Megascapheus bottae; assembly: GCF_031878675.1. Classification (NCBI taxonomy): domain Eukaryota; kingdom Metazoa; phylum Chordata; class Mammalia; order Rodentia; family Geomyidae; genus Megascapheus; species Megascapheus bottae. Next base: position 7,415,255 of record NC_143511.1, on the reverse strand, counting down.
CTTGAGTGATAGAGTGCTAAGTCCTGAGGGAATGGCACAGGCAGAATCTAAGTTCCAAGAGCAAAGGTAAAGGGTAGAGAGAGGTAGCTTTCAAGGTGGGGGAAATGTAGGAGTTTATTTCCTTCCTATAATTATGCACATGATTAAATCCATGGTGGAAGACCATAACTGTTTGTTGAGTTGTTTATATGCGATACTCCTCCCACATCTGTAAACTCCTTTTCAGTTAGATTGAATTATATGACTTCTTCCAGCCAGTGAACATGGGTGTTCTGTGTATTTCTTCCTGACTTAAAGAGTCATTTATTTCTCCTTCTCTTCCTTTCCCTACTTTATCAATCTTAAACAGAAGAATGTGCTCCAGAGTGCTGTGAAATGGAACATGGTCATGCAAGACTCCTTTTGACTTTATTGCATTATGCCTCTGAGATCCAAGACTGATTCATTCTAGTCTGGTCTATTCTTCTAGTCTGTGTAGTTCAGCTAGACTTTGATTTATTTTATTTTATTTTTTAATTTGTTATGCTAGCTTTGATCATGCCTAGCTTTTTTTTCCCTTTCTTTTTGCTTAAAGCTAATGTGTTAACAGTTCAATGACTTACTCCACTTGTAGCTTTTTGGTAGTTATTTGAAGATAAAAGTTTCACAGACTTTCCTGTCAGAACTGGCTTTGAACCACAGATCTTAGCCTCCAGAGATTATAGGTGTGAGACACCAGTGCCTGGCTTGTGACTTTAATATATGAGGCTATCCACACTTGGCATATTTTTCAAAGACTTATTTGTGGAACAGTGTGCCTTCCATAACCTTTTCCTCTAGCCCTAAATGCAGCCATTCAAGCATTGTTTTTTTAACTTATTTTTTTGTCATGGTACTTGAACTCTGGGCCTGGGTATTGTCCTGCTAGAATGAAAAGTATCCATTTGAACTGATTGGGGGTACCTGGTTGGATAGGGATATTTCTAGGTCTTCTAATTTACTTAAACTTATCCTGTAGGTGACAAATACCTACAACTGTCCTCCTTGTCATTTTTTCATTATGGCCTGGGACTTCTAACATACACATATTAGGCCCACTAGTTATCCAGCCAGGCTTGATAGTAACAGAGCTAAGGCTAAAATATGAAAAGGTATTTCTTCTGCTAGCTACACATTGACTGTATAGTAGGGAAATGATAGCTCAAAATTCTTATTCTTGGCCTCTTCTAACTCTGTACTATTACAGTAAGAGAATTTAATCATTACCAGAGGTTGAATAGTGTTGGGTGTCTATGGCTTCCAACTTTTCTTACAACATAGATTTGTACATGCTTGAATCATGAGTCTACCCTCTCTCCTTAGATATATAGACATATATATATACACATATATATACATATATATATCTAAATTATGTGTAAGACAGAGCTCTTAACTGTATCCAATATCTTATTCCTCATGGCTTTCCTTATCTCAGAAATTGCCACCTGAATCTAGCTGGTAGGTCACCTCAGGGCCCAACATTACTCTAGAAATACACATATTTAGTTATTTGAAATCGGATAGGAAAGGGGGGAAAACAAGATGAGGAGCAGGGGGTGGGGGAGGGAAATGGGGACCAAGACATGAGAAAGAGTATCAATATATGTTAAGTGATGCACCCTCTATCTGGTGAATATAATGTAACCCTTCTATTAATTACAATAAAAAATATATGAAAAAAAGAAATTTCTTTTGTCTACCTCCACTTCCCTTGCCAAGTGGGCTATATCACAATGGATCTACAAATGATCTGTCCTCCTCCCCATGTTGCAATCCTCTCCTGGCCACTGTTTTCTTTTTCTTTTTTCTTTTTTTTTGCCAGTCCTGGGCTTGAGCTCAGGGCCTGAGCACTGTCCTTGGACTTTCTCAAGGTTAGAGCTCTGCCACTTGAGCCTCAGCACCACTTCCGGCTTTTTTTTTTCTATGTATGTAGTACCGAGGAATCGAACCCTGGTCTTCGTGCATGCTAGGCAAGCACTTTAACCACTAGGCCAAACTCCCAGCCCAGGCCACGGTTTTCTTATCTGTAGATTCTCCCAATAATTTCTAGACTTTTCTATTTCTTTGCTGTCCTTCCAACACATTCCCAACACTGAATCATAATTACTAACTATAACTCTTTGCTGTTGCACTCTAATAAAATCCAATCCCTTCCCAATCCAGCTGGGCTTGCCTTTAGTTTTATTTTATTTAGTCTATTGCTTTATATTATATATTTCAGAGTAGTATTTACAAACACTCAATCACATATTTGTATTGTTCAAATATCTATCATCTTCAACAGCCAAACAAATGTAAATTTCTTCAAAACAAAGATTTCCAGTGTTCTGGTGGTAGTGTTATAGTGTAGAAGCACATTCTCAGCCTTCCTTGAGAAACTACCTGGGTGGCAATTTGATATAAGGATAGGAAGAGACTAGAGAGTAGAATGTCTATAAAAGCAGATTGTTGAATAGATAGCTATTAAAAAATTCTTTCAAGACAAGAAGAACCATCTACCTAAATTCTCCATTCAAGACATTTTCATTTTCTGAATAGAGCACTCATTTTCTGTAATCCTGGTATAGTAGTCCTCAGCCATTCAGAAGGCTGAGACTTAAGGATCAAGGTTTCAAGCTAGCTCATGTAGAAAACTTCAGTTAACTCTTTCTCCAACCAACCAGCAAATTGCCAGAAGTAGAGTTGTGGCTGAAATGATCAAGTGCCAGTCCTGAGCAATAAAACTGAACAAGGGCGGGAGGTTGTATGTTTAAATCCCTGGACTAGGAAGTACATATGAGAGCACACATGCACGCACACATACACACATACATTTTTTTCTTGAAATTTTTGAATTTGTAAAATATAGACATAAAGATCCATTATTTTACTTATGTATGAGAGCCTACACTTGTGAACTATTTGACGTACAATGTCTATGTTGGCCATACCCAACTTGGGAATTTAATAAGTACTTTAAATTGGCACTCCTTAAAAAGTTGAGGGAAAATCATTTTGAAAGTTCAAATAAGTGCTTTCTCAATCTAAAAATGGATGGCCTAATTTTGATTTTTGTCATTTGTCTTGTACAAGAAACCTAATCCCATTTTGAATATTTTAATGCAATATGTAGCTACAATCACAAGTTGCCATTGGCAGAAGAAAGGGATTGCCCACACAATCCAATATAACATCAACCTTTGCTGAACTTGGCCCAGCTTCAGTACATCCATACCTCTGCCCCATATCTGCAACCTGGACACCTGTGCCTGTTGAGTTACCAGGAGGGTGTTTCCCAGGCTGGAGTACAGAGAATAATTTCCTAGCAATCCTCTTCCACTCTGACTAAAAGCCAGGCAGAGTCTTCGACCATATATATCTTCCTGCTAGGAGCTGTGGGAGGACACCTGTCCTTCTATCTCCCCAATCACAGGAGCAGTGGCATTGGTACCCAGAGGATTTGTCCTGGTGTGCTGCTGTCCCTCAGAGAAGATAGTTTGGGTTGGTGATCAGTGAGGTCTTTAAATGGATGACACTAACTGTGCTGGCTCAGCTCGTTAGCCTGGATAAACACCACTGTGTGGTTCCTTTATTCATCTAAAGAAAATAATGTCAAGCATATAGGATTAGATACCCTCAGTGAGAAAGGTAATAACATAAAAATGGTTCATTAGCAGATGATCGGTTGAAGCTAGTTGTATGCTCCAGTGTAGCAAGGAGCAGTTTGTTTAGCTAATGGGGCTTGATTGAGTCCCAAAGCAGACCTTTACTCCCAACAAACTTCTTACCAGTGCTGAAAGACATTAGTTTCCATATTCTCTTACAGCTATGTTCCATCAACTCCCTAAATCTGATCATTTCTATACATGACATTTTGCAGTTTGGGCAGCTGGGGTCACCTTCCTTCCAGAAGCTGGAGACTACTGCTAATCATGACGGGAGCATCTCCTCTGAAAGTCTCTACTGCAGGGCAGTCTGCCTGTCCTTATCTATTTCAGCCTACTCTTCTCTATATGAACCTGTTCCCCACTCAGTACTGATTTCTGATTTAAATGGCTTGTGTCCAGAGAAGCAACACCAATATGTCCCAGCCACTGTTTTTGTCAACTGACTCACTAAATTCTTATCACTGGTTAGGCTTTTCAGGACTTTAGAGATTTTGTGGTCTGAAACTACCAAAATTTGTAGTTCCTCGTGCTAAAATAAAAAAGAACTACCTTACCACGATTTTTGAAAACTCCTCTTATTTTATTCTATTATTTCATTTCATTTTATTTATTTTCAGTACTGGGATTTGAATTCAGGGCCACTTTGCCTTTGTTAGACATACACTTCAACATTTAAGCCACATGCCTTCAGGACTTTTGATTTTAGTTTGTTTTTCAGATAGGGTCTCTCTCTTTTGCTCAGGCTAAATTCAAACTTCCATATTCCTACATCCACCTTCCAAATACATGAGGTTTTAGGCACGCACATGTCCTTGATTCATAATCCTCATAGAAGATTTCTGTAATTGTATATTATCTCTAGTTAAAACTGACAACAACAAAAAAAGTTAGAAACCTCATAATGTGAAGAACAAAATTATACTTCCCTTGGCATCTCCCTTATGGCTCCAATCTGGCCCTCTTCCTCCTCCTCCTCCTTCTGTCTGCTAGGGGGTGGGGAACTAGGAGAGTTGGTATGCCCACAACAAAAACATCTCATATATCTTATTATTCATACTCTCTACTGTGCACTTCCAGGTCTCTTACAACACCAAAGGAAAGGGAAGTGCCTTATCCTTGGGAAGAATCTCCTTAGAGGAATGCATTCCCCACCTACAGAAATAGGAACCTATTGAGGATCATGCTTTGACAGAGGTATAATTCATCTCCCTGGATCTTTTCTGCCTAAATTCCATGTTTTCCTGTCCCCTTCTAAATTGCTATGGCGGGTGCTATCTGTGCTTTACATTAGCTATGTTCTGTTTTATTATAAATATATTTGCTTGGGCCAGGAGTTTGGCCTAGTGGTAGAGTGCTTGCCTAGCATGCATGAAGACCTGGGTTTGATTCCACAGTACCACATACATAGAAAAAAACATTGGAAGTGGTGCGGTGGCTCAACTGGCAGAGCGCTAGCCTTGAGAAAAGTCCAAGGACAGTACTCAGGCCCTGTGTTCAAGCTCCACGATTGCTGAGTGCCTAGGATGGCATACTATGTTGGGTGCTGAGAACAGAGCCCTGAATCTGTTCCTAAAGAGCTCACAGGATGCAGTAGATGTAGTCTTTTCATAGTGTTCTCATTGTTATGCTTACTCTTTCCTTATGGGAGAAATTTTACTTCCATTTCCCTCTTATCATCTACATGCCCTCTCTCAATGCTGGCCATGAGGATGCTGTTTTAGAGATGGATGATGCCAGGTTAGTGTTGGCATGTCATCTGTACATCTCTCTACTTCCTTCTAAAATCCGATCCCCTGCATCTTCTGGCTTCATTTCAGATCTGTTTAGCATTCTTGAGTAACATAGCCTGATCTGGGTGCTTGATGCTGTGCAAAGTCAGCTTTATCTGCTATTGCTACAATCCTCTATGACAGCTTGACATTGCATTAGGGAGCCAATGGCAATAGTGTTTGTTGCTAATAGCTTTCAATTCACATGGGTAAAGAATGGAGCCAGATAACCTTGAGTGGATGAGAAGGCTTGGGAGAGCTGAGGAACAAGGATGGAAGGAGTGATGTTGATCAAGATGCATTGTCCTCATAAACTGATATGGTAAAGTGAAACCTCTGTCTACAACTAATTAAAGATGATAAAACTTATCAACAAGAAATCTAACTGAATACAAATTTTCCATCTCATAGGCTGTTCCCATAAAAGACAATGGTTTCTGATTAGACCATCTCAAGCATCCATTTTGTCTGTCACTGATACTCAACTGAAGATGTACTTTCACATGCAAGTCAAAGCAAGACTTTTCCAAGTGTCAGCACCACAAGCTCAAGCTAGTTCTTGGCAGTGATTTGGTTTCCTTTTGCTCCTGGCAGAGTATTAACAACCTAAGGACAGCTCATTGAACAGAGCTGTACCAGGGGGCAGGGCTTCTCCAGGTGCAAGAGAGCACAGGTTCCTACACTGCCCAGAAGAGTCCCTGTCATGCCTGATTCTCTGAAAGACATCTATCTGCTTCTGGTCCCCAGGGCTCATGGGGTGTAGTCAAAAAAAATGGCATAGTTATAGTCATCTTATTTATATATAGGGCAAAGGGCCAGCTTGTTCTCTCTGAGGCTAGAAGAGCTGAAAGGGTGGCTATCAGACAATCACTATTTGTCAGGAATCTGTGCCAACAGATGCAAAAGAGGGACCCAAAGCAGAACACCAGCAGCTTGTGCTGAGCCTGGTAGAAACCAATGCCACCCATGGACACCAGATGCACAGTAAAGGCTTCCCCGTACCTCTGGCTAACTGTGGCTTGAGGCTAGGAATAAGTGAGAATACCTGTCATTCACAAGCACTCCATCTCCTGAATTCAAAAGCAACTCTTTTGATATTGATACATAACGGGGCACATGAGTCTCCCCATAGACATTATGCAAAGGATTAATTATGAGGTTGCTTGCGTAAGGGGGCATATTAAAATACCATGCTAAATTGAATTGTTATCTTTTCCACTGTCTAAGCCTTTGTGAAACGCCACAGCAAGCTGCCCCTGGAAGGTTGTGCTTTTGTGTGCAAATCATGTGTCAGTTCAACTTGGACTAATGTTTTCAGAAATGAGAAACAAAAAAGTTCAGGAAAAGCTACATGGAGTGAGATTTCTAAAGTAGGTTCTCTTTAGGTGAATGGATCACAGAATTGCAATTCTAAACAATCTCAATTAATTCTTGAGCCATGCAGTCCAATTAGAACAAATACTTCTTTTTTGGTTTAATTAGAAATGAGGACACGCCTATGAACTTCTTTGTGTGAAATAAGTACTTATTAAACAAGGTTTGGATCAGGTTCAGCTTGTTAGAAAAGCCATGTAAAGGGACTTTTCTCTCACTGTCTCTGGCCCCTTTAACCCCTCCAATGCTCAAAAGAAAATCCACATGTATGCAAGCTGTAAAGTGTACTTTTGCTTAAAACCACTGAACTTAAACAAGGTCGTGTGTTTGTTGGAGCTGTTAGTAAATGAAGGTATCTTTACATCACCTTACCCTTACATATTCCTAGAAAGTCAAGTCCAGGGTCCAATGAAGTTCACACTAAGTATAGAAAAGCAAGTTCTTTTGTTATCCGTTGCAAAGTCTTACCACTTACAGTGAGAACTGTGAACTCACAGCAGCAGCCACAGCATCTGAAAATTTGCTCAAAAGCCAGAGCCCCAGCCAGCTGTGGTAGTACATACCTGTAATCCCAGCATTTGGGAGGGTAGGCCGGAGGATAACAAATTCAAGACCAGTCTCAATTACATACTCTCAATCACCTCCAAATAAAGCAAAAATTCCAGAATCTCATGTCTCTGGTCCAGACAATTGAAGATATACATCTTAATATAATCCTCAGGTAATTCATACATTCATCATAATTTGAGTATACTGGTCTAAAACAGCAGATGATGAAGACTGTATTTTTCACATCTAAGGGAACTCAGGAGTGCTAAAGCATGCTATTTGATATGAAGAGAAAGAAGTCAGTCCCTGAGGCCTTTTCTAGTGAGCTCCCAAACTCTATCCCAAAGGCTCTGGTGAATCCCTAATATTATCTTCTAATGAATTTTCAGGACTAAAAGAATCTATGAACAGAGATCATTGATATTGAGGAAGGATCAAAGAAAGCAAATAAAGGGACAAGAAACCTATTCAACAGAATTCTAGAAAAGAACTGTCTGAACATCCAGAAACATAGGCCCATCCAGACACAAGAAGCCTTTAACTAGACCAGACCAGAAAAGAACAACTGTTTTTTCTTTCCGTTTATTTATTATTGTTATTTGTAAAGGTGGTATACAGAAGGGTTACAAATACATATGTCAGGTAATAAGTACATTTCTTTTTGAAGTGTTACTTCTTTCCTCACTTTGTCCAAAGTTTTCCCTCCTACCCACCCCCACACAGTTAATTTCCAACATAGTGTCTCGTAAGTATCACTGCTTCATTGGCTCACCCTTGGCCCCTCCAAACAAATAAAACAAGACAAAAAATGAAGGAAACAAAAACAGCAACAAAGGAAGAAAAAACAACCTCTTGTTTCCATTTTTTGGAGTTTATTTTGATAAATATCATTTTATGTGATCATATGCACATAGCTATTGAGTCTTCATGATCTTCCTCTAAAACTATCCTCCTTTCGTTTCACTGTGTGAATATCTAGAGTCTTGTATGCTCAAGTATATTTTTTTGTCTTTTACCATCCCATATATTTATTTTTAGACCTATAGGCACATTCTAGTTAAAACAAATGAAAGAAACCATGCAATCTTTCTTTCTTTTTTTCTTTCTTTCTTTCTTTCTTTCTTTCTTTCTTTCTTTCTTTCTTTCTTTCTTTCTTTCTTTCTTTCTTTCTTTCTTCCTTTTTCGTGGGTCACGGGGCTTGAACACTGGGCCTGGGAACTGTCCCTGAGCTCTTCAGCTCAAGGCCTACCCCTTGAACCAGAGCCCCATTTCCCCTTTTCTAGTGATTAATTGAAGATAAGAGTCACACAGTCTTTAGTACCTGGGCTGGCTTTGAACAGAGATCCTCAGATCTCAGCCTTCTGAGTAGCTGGGATTACAGGCATGACTTAATACATTTTTTTTCAAGTCTTTCTTCTGTTTCCTAATGAAGGTACAATATCAGTCTTTGTGATGGAAGTGTAGACTTCTGTTGTGTATATATACCATATTTGTCTATTGAGGGGCATCTGGGTTGAATCCATATCTTGACTATGATAAACAATACTACAATGCACATGGTTGTACTGGTGGCTGTAGTGTAGTCTTGTTTGTATTCAATTGAATAAATGCTCAGAAGTGGAATTGCTAGGTCATAGGGAAACTCTATGCTTAACCTTTTAAGGAACCTCCATACTGCTTTCCAGAGTAGTTGAATAAGTTTACATTCCCACCAACAGTGTAGTAGTGTTTCTTTTTTGCCACATCCTCACCAGCATTTGTCATTATTAGTTTTCTTGATCCTGGTCATTCTTGCTGGGGTGGGGTAGAATGTCAATGTTTTGTTGACTTGTATGTCCTTTATAGCCAAAGATGTTGAACATTTCATATTCTATTGACCATTCTTACCTCTTCTGACACGTTGATTTCTCTGGAACTCTGCGAGAACACATTTGTGTTATTTTAAGCCATTAAAAACGTAGCAATTTGTTATCACAGTCTCAAGACATTATATAGAAGGGCAATTCAACTGGACTGATTGCATCAAGCTTCACTAGAAATATGGCTCACAAGGTACTAAACTTCCATGGGACTAAAAAAAAGAGGAGGGATGTAGGAAGGGTGAAGAGTTGAGCAAGCACTGAGATGGTAGGGATTGGAGTCTGAATTGGAGTCTGTGGCTAAGCATAAAGCATATTTAATAAAAAAGGAGAAATAGGTAAAGGGTGCCTTCCTGAGTTCTTAGCTATAGAAACAAATTGATTAACAACTGAGGGTATGTCTTTTCAGTGGAAAATATATGGTTTTCATGAAGAGTCATATTTGTAAAGGGGGAAGTTGCAACCACTCAAAGCCCTCAAGAAAGAGAGAGTTGAGTGGTTGCTTCTTACATTCAAACTGCAACAGCTTGTTGGGTCTTGAGGTCTCAGTTCTCAGCCAGTTTGCTCACATTCCTAGGCAGACAGCATGCTCTGGTATCCACATAATCCCTGCCAGAATGGGAAGCCCCGAAGCAAGATAGAAAACAAAACATTTGCACCATTTGACATGATAAATCGTGTGGCTCTTGAGTAAGAAGATCTGGCACAGCCAAGGGCGTGTTCTGTCTTATCCCATCCACTCCACCCCCCGTGGGAAGAAAATCTCAGAGAGGAAAAACCGTGGCCAGAAGGTGACAAAGCCATGCCTATTGTTTGCATAGCATATGTGGACTTGACTATCTTTCCACCACCTGTTTGGGATTTGTAGCAGTTGGGTGTGGCTTCTTTACAACCCCAGAAATACCCTCATGGGCAACTTCTGGGGTGGCATACTGAAACTGAAAAAAAGATGAGCTCAACAGCCAGAATGCATGCAGATGCAACGCTAGAACATTTGTTTCACAGGACTGACTATAAATAGAGTGTGGATCCACAAGAAGATGATCGATCGCATGGGTGGCCTTGTCTTCATGGCAGAGATATTTCCCCCAAGCATGCACCACTAGGGCTGACTCTGGATTCAACGAAACTGTCACATCTCTCCTGTGACTTGGCTCCCAAGCCACACCCTTTCCTTTAGCTCAAAAATGTGTCTTCAATCATCTCCAGAGACTTCTATGAGAGGCTGAGGGCTCGCATCAATTCGTGGTATCCATACTTGTAAAATCCTGTCTCATCTGGGGGGTAGCGTGAGAGAGGTGAAAGTGTGACTTGAGTGTGCACAAGTGGGTGTATATGTGAGTGAATATCTGTGTGTGTCTGTATACGAGTGGAAGGATGTGAATATGTTATGAATAAATGAAAGTTTGGGTGTGAGGATGTATGTGTATGTGTGTGCATATGTTTGAAAAGAGTACAAAGCCTGTATGAGTCTGTGTGTGTGGTGTATGTGTGAAGGTATGTGAGTTACTCAAAGCGTGTGCACTTGCAGAAAACCTCAGTGAGAGTTCTGTTCCCAGCAATCAAAGGCAGAGCCTGAGCCTGGCTGGGAATATCCTGGGCCTTCTCCCTTACACCAAGAGAGGAAGAAATATCCCTTTTGCCCTTGAGAAACAGGAGCTGTGGGGAGGTAGGAGGGAGGCTGGCTATGGGAACTCATCTGGAGGATGACAGGACATGGTGAAAGCACGTGAGGAAGGGATTCAGTGGAAGGTGGAGTCTGGGCCACCTGTCTATCCTGTTTGGTCTACTAGTGCCAAGGAGGCAGCCAGAAGCAAAAGAGAGAGCTTGGGAAGGAAAGGAGAGGTGAGATGGTTAGTCAACCCCACAGTCAGTTTGCTGGCAAGAGAAAGCAAAAGGAAAAGAAAACTACTTCCTGTTATGGAGGCTGATTTATCACTGCACTTAAACAGCATGTTCTGTAAGTTAGTTTTGATCACACTTTCACCTCACTGGGAAGAAACCATGGCTTCATCTGCTCTTCCCCACAAACACTTTGTTTCTCCTTCCAGTTTTGAAATACATGAAGACACTATGATATTGGGCTTTTGTTGGCCAACCTTAGGTCCGAGTTAGAAAAAGGTGACAAACTCACAAAGTTGAAGTGACTTGCTAAGAATAGGATAGGAACCAAAGTCCTAGGAATGTGCATGGCTACTGACAGGAAGTCCTGACTACATTTTTGAAGAAGTACCAAAGATATTCTTAATCTCGAAGGAGATTTCTTCTTCTTAAGCTTACCATTAATCCCAAAGGAGTTTGCCACTAACGATTTATTTTGCTTACAGTGTCCAAGCCATGACAATATACGAGTTCATCTGTTCCTCTCTATCTGGGACAAACTGGGAAAATTTCCCCAAAGCCAGAGCCAAGATTTGAACCAAAGAAAGGCTCAGGTCCACTCCAGCCTCCTGCATTCCTCATGGGAAGAATGGCTTCCTCCCACTGCCCCTACCCCCAACCCTGCTCATAGCTAGAGGTGTCTGCAGAGGAGATGCAGGATGCCCGGGCACTGTGCACATTACTCATTACTCACTCAGGGTGTCCCAGGGATTAAGTTTTAGAACTTCCCTTTGGCCTTCGGTGACATCATTGCATAATTAAGGTGACTGTGATACTCAATTGTGTGCACTAAACAAAGGTCCCTTGTTTTAATTTATCATGCATGCTCTCCTTGTGCAAGACTGAGCTCTGACTGGTAATTAAAAAAGACAGTTTAACCTGGTTGAATGAGAATGGGACTTGGAGCAAAGAGGCAGAAGGAGTGACCCTACCTCAACTTTTAATTTGAGGTAGTGGTAATAAAAGAACCAAGAAGAGATAATAAGGAGGCTTGCCTGAGGAAGAAGAGAATTCACCATTAATCTGAAGCCTTTTCATTGTGTAATTTTCTTGCAAAGTAGGTACATAGATTTTTTTTTTCTGGTGCTTGTATTGGTGCTTAAACTCAGAGCCTGGGTGCTCTCACTTTAACTTTTTTATGCAAGTCTGGCATTCTACCTTTTGAGCTACAGCTCTACATCTGTCTTTTGGTTGGTTAATTGGAAATAGGAGTTTCATAGATGTTTCTGCCCAGGCTGACTTTGAACCACAGTCCTCATATTTTATCCTCTTGAACAGACAGAATTATGGGCCTGAGCCATGGAGGCCAGCTAAGAATTTACTTTTGTAGGGTGAGAATAAAAGGTGGATAGTGACCTAGAGCATGAAGACCTGAGAAAGGAAGGGACTGATTTTTCTATTTGTATTTAAATAGCCTCTCCCGAGAACATAAGTCCTTTACTGCTTCTAAAACAGCTTTAGTACAAGGTCAGCAAGGCCCCATGGTCAAACATTAAAAGACAGGGCCTCTTATCTCTCCTTTTCTTTTTTTTTCCCATATACTTTTAATTATTAATAGAAAGGTTACATTATATTCACCAGACAGAAAGTGCATTATTTCACAAACATTGATACCCTTTCTCATGTCTTGGTCCCCATTTCCCTCCCACCACCCTCACCTCTCATCTTGTTTTCCCCCCTTCCCTATCCTATTTCAACATGGTGAAATACTGTAACAATATGAGATAACCAAGGGACAGCAAAAGAGATGAGAGATAACATAGTACATTAAGGACAACAATCACTCATTATATGGCTTTTGTTTCTATATCCTGGAGGTCCTTTCATTTAGCATCATGGTATATGGCCTTATGTATCTAGGTTTTGCTCTATTGTAAATCTCTGCTAGGAGAGCCCAAGGTTTCTACTGATTATGATAAATGAGGGAAACCATTGAGCCTATGTTCCTGTGAGTCTGGATTACTTCACTTAATATGCTTTTTTTAAGTCTTTCCATTTCCTCACAAATGGGGCGATGTTGTTCTTTCTGACAGCAGCATAGAATTCCATTGTGTATAAATACCACATCTTGTTGATCTAGTTATCCACTGAGGGACATCTGGGTTGGTTCCGTATCTTTGCTATGGTAAATAGTGCTGCAGTGAACATCGTTGTGCTAGTGAATTTAGTATGTCCTTGTTTCTGGATGAGTGGGTGAATGCCAAGTAGTGGAATTGCTGGGTCATAGGGGAGCTCTATGTTTAGTCTTTTGAGGAACTGCCATACTGCTTTCTTGAGAAATACAAGTTTCCTTCTTAGGTTTAAGAAACTTCTTAAGAACTCAAATTGAACATCAAAATTTAATTTTCTAGTCAGACATCAGGAGTTGTATTCTTAGCAGCTCCTGAGGCTGAGATCTGCAGTTTGAAGCCAGTAAAGTCCTCTAGATTCTTATCTCCAATTAACTAGCAAAAGCTAGAACTGAATGTTGGACTTAACTGAGAGAACACCAGCTTTGTGCAAAAAAGAAAATAAAAGTCAAATCGAGAGCTTGCACCTCTGGGTCTCAGCCCTAATACTAGCATACCCACAAACAAAATTCAATTCCCTAATTCAGGTGGGCCCCATATCACACAGCATCCCTATCAGCCCTCCTACAGGTAAACTGACCACAATGAAAATTCTAGCATCACTAGTCACTGTCAGCCATAGTCTAAGCACCTTTTCAGCTTTACTTGGCGGGACACTTTTCAGCCATGTCCGCTTATCCAAACAACTCCCAAACCTCCAGGATAAACTCTGGGATGCCTCCTCTCCTAGCTTTCTGGCCACATCTGTTTCCTCCTAGAACTTCCACACTATTTTTCCCATCTTCATTTGTGAACTTTATATTTTCTACTATTTAATGTCTGCTATTCAAGCATTTGTCTTTACTTTTATTGAAAACATGCAAGTGTTATGAGGGTAGGCACTGAGCATGTTTTTTTTCTTCTCTGAACCCCCAGTGCTAGCACAGTATTTGATATCTATTTGTTCACCCAATACTTTTGTTGAATAATGCACCCTAATATTTATGCTTAGTCCCCAAAGAAGCAGACCCAAAAAGCAAGAACCTAGTGCAAATTGTCTACTTGAGCAGTGATTCCAGGGAGGGACTAAGAAGTAAGTGTTGGTGTCAAAGACATTAGGAAAGAGAAAATAAGAGTTTGGAATTTCCATAGGTGTGACATCTTTACTACTGCTGACCTTTGGGACTCAGTCCTGCTAGTAATCAAAAGGTAATCATTCAAAATTGTCCTGTCTGGGTTATTCATCCATCTTTTACTAAAGATAGGCAGCTCTAGCTCACTTAATTCTTTGGCACCTTAACAAAACACTTTCATGGTCTAACTAGGTCCTTTGGAGGGTCTCAGAGGGTTATGGTAAGAGGTCAAGCCACTGACCTTAAGCATCAAGAGGGTTATAGCTAAACACCCAAGCCTTGTGCTAATAACTACATTATAAAATCAAGATTAAATAGTCACAGATCCTCAACTGTAGGCACCTACAATTGGCCAAGAGAAAGAAAAATAAAAATATAAAACATCAAGTTTAAAGACAGTTGTCTATTATACTGCTTTGGAGAGGGGGAGAGGGAAGGGGCATGGCAAGGAGAAATCAATTGATATTGAAAGAGTATGTAGTTGTCATTCTTATGCAGTTTACCACATTTTCCAACCCAGTATTCCTGCTTCCACAGCTGGGTACATCTGGACTGCATCGTAGGTTGAATTTTACAGTAAGCAGTGGCATGACCAAGGCATGCCTCTTTGGAAGCAAGCTGGGTGGTGGGGGACTTTTAACTGTCAAGACTTCTTTTCTCTTTCCTTGCTCTAGAGCAAACATTTCACTCCAAGGACTATTTCTTTCCTTAGAGATACCTGTGATCCTGGGCCCCAACTGGGCAGACTTTCTTACTCTGAACCAGTCTATCCATAGCCTAGAAACTTCTTGGGAACTCAGTGAAGGGAAGGGAAGGGTGGTATAACTGTAGGTCAATCAAGACAAACAACAAACAGTGTGGATTAAACCCAGTTCAGGAGACTGCGGTAGGAAATGCAAAGTAGCACAAGGGGATGGGATGAGGCAGAAACTGGCTTCAATGCAATGCTATCTCTCTGCTCAGTGTGCATAAGCAGCTCAGGGAAGTTCCATGTTTCAGACATTTTTGAATTTTCCAATTTATATTGTGTATTTTTGGATGCTCTTCTGGAATAAGTTGTCAATTAACATATACCAGATTCCCTTTCTTTTTGTCCTTTAGCAAAATCCTACAAAAATGTTTCCCAAGCCCATCAGTTCCCCAGAGTTCTCTAGTAATCACAAGCAGGCTTCCCCATGTGTCAGCCCCATTCCAGTGGCATCACTGAGCTAAGGTTTCCCCAGGGCCCACGCTTTCCACCATGCTCTGGCCAGGAGCAAAGATTGAGAAAAACAGGTACCTTTGTTCAGTTGACAAAGGTATTAAAAAAAAAAAAAGAAGCTCAAATGATAAAAGCATTGATTGTGTTTCCAATGCTGTAATATGTTTAAAAGAAGAGCAAGTAAATAGGGGCCCTCAGGTTGGAGAATGAACTGACAATGTAAGCCATATCAACCTGGAAGCTTTGAAACCCCAAATGCTAGCAAAAAGCATGTGATGAGTCTCACAATAGGAAAGGCTTCAGTCTTTTCAATTTCTTCATTATCTACAAAATAAAGCACTGGACCATAATACAACTCTAAGCTTTTAAGAACATACATATTTTCAAAATACATAGACATGGATGTTTTCATGCACTTTGGAGAAGAACAAAAAGATACTTATCTTTAGACTGAGAACCAACTAATGTTTATCAAGTGACTAGAAAGAAATGAGCCTTCTCTCAAATTCAATAATTATTCTTCTAATAAAATATAATAATTATGCCTCTTTAAATACTTTATAAAATATTTTAGCAAAAAACATGAAGCATACAGTTATGTTGTTTTATATCATCATTTAAAGATTTTTCTATTCTTTCACATGTCATCATAGCAACTCCAATTCTTTTTTTGGGGGGGGGGGTCATGGGGCTAGAACTTGGCCTGGGCATTGTTCCTAATTCCTTCAGCTCAAGGCTACTGCCCTACTCCTGGGACTGGGAATTGTCCCTGAGCTCTTCAGCTCAAGGCTACAGCCCTACCCTTGAGCCAAGCCCCACTTCTTGTTTTCTAGAGGTTAATTAGAGATTAGAGTCTCAGGTCCATTTGTGCCTTGGCTGGCTTTGAAGCTTGAGCCTCAGATCTCAGCCTCCTGAGTAGCTAGCATTATAGGCATGAGCCTTGGCACAACTCCAATTCTTTAGTAAATTTCCCTGTATCAGGTGCCTGTGACTCACATCTGTAATCCTAGCTACTAAGCAGGATGAGACATGGGGATTGTAGTTCGAAGCCCACCCAGGAAGAAAAGTCCACAAGAGACTCATCTCCTATTAACCACTCAAAAACTGGGAGTGATACTGTGGTTGAGTGGTAGAGCACCAGCCTTAAGCACAAAAAGGCTCAGGAACAGTGCCCAGGCACTGAATTCAAGCCCCACAACCTCCACCACCATCACCAACAAAAGGGTATATGTCACTAATTTAGATACCAGTGGAATGGAGCAGATATTCTTATGTCCCTTCTACTAATAAAGTAAACTTTAGGGAAGTTCTTGGCCAAGGTCATATAGTTTCAAATGACAGAGCATGCATCAGGATGAGAAATGAGCTGTCTGATTCTGTCCTCTTATCACTGGCCATATCCTTGTGATTCTGCATGAGGTGTTCAGAAATTTATGGGGCTTATCTTCAATTTACTGACCACCTTGTGGAGAACTTTCAGTTACTGGATAAATCGCAGCTTAACATGCAACCCTTAATAGGAAGGAAGGCGCCAGGTTGTTGGAATGTTGGGATTCTAGCAGGGACACATGGGTATCTTTTCTACACTAATGTTACTGAGTGTCTTCCTAAAAGTTCATTTTTTTCAAAGGTCTTTTAGTTTAAATTTTAAAATATATCAAGTCACAGGGACCCACCTCCTTTCTTTTTTCATTTAGCTGTCCCATATTGCATGAACGAGTGCTGTAGGGACATCAGATTACTGCGCTCTTAAACTCTAATTCCTTGGGTTTTTTGGGGGGAGGGTTGTTGTTTTGTTATTTTTTTAAAGCCAGAAACAGAATTAAGCAATGTCAAAATGACTTTTAGACACCAATTTCTATTCTCAGCTCTTCCTGAGGCAGAAGAATGATGAAATTTGCAAGTCTCGATTCATCTCACATGGCCAATCTGAAATTCAGGCATTTTCTTGTTTTAATTTGTTTATTTGTGATGAGGACTTACTGCTTCTAGGAGGGTCCCATTTAAAAAAAAATAAATCTTAAGACATCAAAAAGTTCTGGCAAAACAACATCTTGATGATTTAAGTGTAAATATGCAGAGACACATGGTTTCTATTATTCCTGAAATAGCACATGGATTTAGAAATCAAGGGCAAAAGTGTTTGGTAAAACACATTGAGGATCTGGCAAAATGTGTTTTCATGACTAGTCCTGTAGCCAAAAAGAGAGAAACACATTGAGAGGAAACAAATCCAGACAACTCAGCCCCTCTCCTGCTTTTCTATTTTCTTGATCAGAGGTGGACTATATGTTTTCATCATGCCCTGGTGAACAGGCTACCATAACAAAATGTATCCAAGGAGGTTATGCTTGGATGGACCAATCTAAAACTGAATTGCACAGATCTTGTTTTCTAGCAGTGATAGTTTAGTCAAGTTAATGGATCAAAAAACAGAAACAATAATACCAGGGCTCCCCATCAGATGTTGAAAGCATCACAAATCATCAATGCATTTAATCCCATATACCTACCCAAAGTCACCTCTCAAGGGCATTGGCTATTTCCCTTCATGATCCTGTGGCCACCTGGAAGCTGCTACTACCAGCATATTGAAAGATGATTACCAAATATCCCCACCCCAGGAAAAGATTAAAACTTTAAACTCTATGAATTACAAGAACTTTCACTCCACTGAACACCCCCAAAATTGCAAGCCAAAGCATCATAAATTATGGACTATCCATACCCCAGGGCTACTATGATCACTTGTGTTAATGTATGTCACCTGCTTAGCATAGTGCAGGCATTTATTAAGTTGTAGTATTTTTTAAATGATCATTGTTGCCAGGCACCATGGCTCATACCTATAATCCTGGCTACTCAGGATACTGAGCTCTGAGGATCAAGGTTCAACCTGGACAGTAAAATCCAAGAGACTCATCTCCAATTAATCATTAAAAAGCGGGAGTAGGGAGGGAGTGTAGTCTAGTGGTACAGTGCTCCACTAGCACACACAAAGCCCTGGATTCAATTCCTTGGTACCACATACACAGAAAAAAATCAGAAGTGGCTCAATTGGCATAGTGCTAGCTTTGAGCAAAGAGTGTCCAAAGAAAGTGCCCAGGTCCTGAGTTTAAGCTCCAGTACTGGTAAAAGATAAAAATTTAAATTAAACAAATTTAAAAAGCTGTATCTGAAGCTCAGGTGGTAGAGAGTTCTGGATTTGGGGAAAATGACAACAAAGCAACAACTCAGAGTCAGAACCCAAACCCTGAGTTCAAGCCCTAGGACTGGCATTAAAAAAAATTATCCAAAGATTACTACTCATGAGGAAAGCAGTGATAGGGAGGGAGAATGAGGATCCCAGGCTCAAATTATATGTATAATGTTAAAAGTCTATAGCATCAGACAAGATTCTCTGAACCCCTGCCCAGCCAGAGAGGCAGCTGGGGAGAAACCTTGGGAAGTGTATCATGTCTGCTAAAGTGGAAAGAAATGAGAAAAGACACAAGCTGAGGGTCCCAACAGAGTGAACCCACACTCACCAGCTCATCAATGCCCTGTTCCTCAAGCCACATTCTTAACTATTTTGCTAATTTAAGATTATTCATTAGCATTTCTTTTTTGGCTGGAGATGTCAAACATTTCTTCATGTGTTCAGAGGCTATTCTTATTTCTTCTTCAGAGAAGAGTCTCTTTAAGTCTTTGGCCCATCTTTTAATGGGATGGTTGTTTCTTTGGAGATTAGTTTTGGAGTGATTCAATTTTCTGAGCTGTTGATATATTTTAGATATGAGGCCTTTGTCTGTTGTGTGGCTAGTGAAGATCTTCTCCCACTCTGTAGGCATTCAAGAAATTTAATAACAACAGATGCTGGCAGGGGTATGGGCAGGAGGGATCACTACTATACTGTTAGTGGGAGTGTAAACTCGTTCAACCACTGTGGAAAGCAGTATGGCAGTTCCTCAAAAGACTAAAGATAGAGCTCCCCTATGACCCAGCAATTCCACTACTTGGCATTTACCCAATCATCCAGAAACAAGGACATACTAAATCCACTAGCACAACGATGTTCATTGCAGCACTATTTACCATAGCAAAGATATGGAACCAACCCAAATGCCCCTCCATGGATGACTAGCTCAACAAGATGTGGTATTTATACACAATGGAATTCTATGCTGCTGTCAGAAAGAATGACATCACCACATTTGTAAGGAAATGGAAAGACTTAGAAAAAAAATCATATTAAGTGAAGTAAGCCAGACTCAAAGGAACATAGGCTCAATGGTTTCCCTCATTTGTCATAATTAGTATAAACTTTGGACTCTCCTAGCAGAGGTTTACAATAGAGCAAAACCTAGATACATAGGCCATATAGGATGAGGCTAAATGAAAGGACCTCCAGGATATAGAAACAAAAGCCATATAATGTGTGATTGTTGTTCTTAATGTACTATGTTATTTCTCATCTCGTTTGTTGTCCATTGGTTATCTCATATTGTTACAGTATCTTACCTTGTTATCTGATAGATTGTATATATGTTTATTTGTTTATTTGAAATAGGATAGGCAAGGGGGAAAAACAAGAGGAGGGGAGGGGGTGGGGGAGGGAAATGAGGACAAAAACATGAGGAAGGGTATCAATGTTTGTGAAGTAGTTTACCTTCTATTTGGCAAATATAATGTAACCCTTCTATTAATTACAGTGAAAATATATTAAAAATTTTAAAAAGATTATTCATTTGAACTTGATAATATTTGAATTTAAAAGTTTTAGATAGGGCCGGGAGTTTGGCCTAGTGGTTAAAGTGCTTGCCTAGCAAGCATGAAGACCCGGGTTCGATTCCTCAGTACCACCTACAAAGAAAAAAGCCAGAAGTGGTGCTGAGGCTCAAGTGGTAGAGCTCTGGCCTTGAGAAAGTCCAAGGACAGTGCTCAGGCCCTGAGCTCAAGCCCAGGACTGGCAAAAAAAAAAAAGTTTTAGATAATGATTTTAACAGTGCTATTGAGTTATAATTGACTCAGTAGAAACCCATGTGTGTTAAAATTTTGTGCAGCTTGACATGTAAAGACCAGTGAAGCCAGCATTAAAAGTTAGTATAGTGAACATATTTGGGTCAATTAGTTTTCTGTTGCCGTGACGAAATACCTGAGAAAATCAACTTAAGAGAAAAAAAGGTTTATTTGGATCATTACTTCAAAGGTGAGATAAGAAAGAGGGCGAAGAGGGAAAAGAAGAAGAGGAGAAATGGAAGAGAAGATGGATAACATTGTTCCTTCCAGGCAACAGTTACAGATTCTTCTAACTAGTCCCTGCTGCTAATTTTCTATGAACTCCCAATAAAGTCATCAAATTATGAACCCCTGAATGGATTAATCCACTGGTGATCAGCTCTCCCAATCCATTCATTTTCCAAAAGCCCATAAACTGCCAATCAAGACCTGAACATATTGGCTTTGGAGTTAAGCATAAATATGAAGCATAACAATATTCATTATCCATAAACACATTTACAAGCCTCTTTGCAACTCCCTCCACCTTCATTTCTTAGCTCCAGTAACCTTCTAGAGTTTTATGAAAACAGTATATATAGCATTCATTCTTTGTCTAACTTCTTTCACTCATCACACTTTAAGTTTATCCTACCACTGTAAGTACCAAATTTTTGCTGGAAGTATTGGCATGTGAAAGGCAGAGAGAGGTTGATAGAGATTCCCAAGCTAGCCTAGACAATATTGAGAGAGTATTGAGAAAGTCAAAATACATAAAAGCCACCCAGATTATTTTGCATTGCCCAGTATATTTCATTACATAAACTACACTGCAATAAATCTATTTGACATTGATAGTCTTTCTTTGAGATTGTATTCAGATTTTACTTTTACTTATTTTTAGTTCTGGTGCTGGAAACTGAACGCATTACACATGCTTGACCACTGAGCTATAGCACCAGCCTGTATTTGGAGATTTTTATTTTTAATATTAAAAATAATGCTGCTGGGGCCAGGAGTTTGGCCTAGTGGTAGAGTGCTTGCCTAGCATGCACAAAGACCAGGGTTCGATTCCTTGGTACCACATACCATAGAAAGAGCCAGAAATGGTGCTGTGGCTCAAGTGGTAGAGCTCTAGCCTTGAGAAAGCCCAAGGACAGTGCCCAGGCCCTGAGTTCAAGGCCCAGGACTGGCAAAAAATAAAAAAATGCTGCTGGTAAACATTTGTGAAAAAGCTATGTATTTTCTTTTCTCATTGTAAGTGCTTACAAATAAACGGGGTAAATACTTTGTAATGTGTTCAATGAACTTTTTAAAGAATTACTGAA
Organism: Megascapheus bottae; assembly: GCF_031878675.1. Taxonomy (NCBI): domain Eukaryota; kingdom Metazoa; phylum Chordata; class Mammalia; order Rodentia; family Geomyidae; genus Megascapheus; species Megascapheus bottae. Next base: position 7,393,468 of record NC_143511.1, on the reverse strand, counting down.
CTGTTTTCTAAAAACTTTGTGTGGTTTCTGTGATGTCCATTTGCTGTTATCTTTGGCAACCTTTAACACTGTAATCTTTTGAAGTTTGGATGTACTGATAAGTATGTGTGTGTTTACTTACCATCACTATGTCTTCCTTAGTGAAGTATGTGTTCGGACCGTTTGTTTGTTTTGAAATCTTGTTTCTCTTTTTCTGTGTCATCACTGGAATTTGAATTCAAGGTCTCATACTTCCACTTGGCTTTCTTTGCTCAAGGCTGGTGCTCTACTATGTGAACCCTAGTTCTACTTCTGGCTTTCTGCTGGTTATTTGGAAATGGGCATCTCTCAGATTTGTCTGCCTGGGCTGGCTTTGAACTGTAATCCTCAGATCTCAGTTTTCTGAGATCTTACTTCTGAGTAGCAAGATTACAGGCATAAGTCATTGGCACTTAGTGAGTTTTGAGTTCTTTTAAAAATTATTAGTGTTGAGCATGCTATGATCCTTTAGTATATTCTAAATGCAGATCCATTACCAGATAAATGATTTGTAAATATTTTTTCTGGCATGTGACCTCTCTTTTTATTTTCTAAATAACTTTTGCAAGAGCAGAGTTTTTAATTTTGATAAAGGTAAATATTATTTTTCTTTTCTGGATTGTGCTTTTGGTGTTGTTTCTCAGTAATCCTTGCCTAACTCAAAGCCACATAGATTTCTTTTGTTTCCTTCTTGAGATTTTACACTGAGGCCTATGGTATATTTTGAGCTAATTTTTAAATATGATGGGATATTTGGCTCCAAGCCCTTTGGGTTTATTTTTGCAAATAGTTATGTAATTGATTCAGCATTGTTTGTTAAAAAGATTTTCCATTCTTCACTGAGTTCCCGATCATATGTATGTGGATTTATTTCTGGACTTCCTGTTTTTTTTTCCATGATTCTGTTTGTCCTTGTTGACAGCAATACCATATTTTCTTGATTACTGTAGCTTTGTAAGAAGTGTTGAAGTCAGACAGTGTGACTGCTCCAACTTTGCTCTTTGTCAAAATACTTCTATTGTTTGAAGGCTTTTGCATTTCCATGACTGTTGACTGTACCTGCAATAAAACAAAACACAACAAATACATGCACACAAAACCCATGCTAGGATGTTAACTAAGATTATGTTAAATCTATGATTAATCTATAAGGAAATATTGAGTCTTTTGACCAAGGAACAAAGCAAATGTGCACATATGAGGTCTTCTCAGCCATGTTTTATAGTGTTAAATTGATAAGAATTTCATTTTTTAAGTTATTATAAATAGTATTTATATGTATTTCGGTTTCAGATTGTTCACTGTCAGTATTTAAAATTAATCGATTATATATATATATTTGGTGGTGGTGCTAGTGATAGTGGCACTGGGGATTTCAGCCTGAAATCTACAGCCCCTTTCTTTTTGTTGGTTATTTTTGAAGTAAGATTCCATTTCAACCAGGTTAGCTGGGTTGCTGATCCTCTTATTTGTGCTGTCTTGGTGTTACTGGTTTGTGCCCAGACATTACATTTGTTTACATTGCTACGAGTGATGGATGCGGACTGTTGTACCCACCAATTGTTTGAGGTGGACTCTTGTACACTTCTTTATGCATGGGTTAACCTTAAAAATCTCAATCCCCAAATCTCAGCCTCCCATTATTTTCTATTAATCTTTATTCTACAATTTTGATAGAAGTCATGTTTACAAAATTTCATGCAGTCCAGGCAGAAAGACTATTTTGCTTCTTTCAATATGAATGTCACTTTTATTTTCTAGCCTTGTTGCATGTTTAGAACTTTCAATACAACATTGAATAGAAGTGATGAGAGTGGGTATCTCTATCCAGTTCCTGGCTTTCAGGAGAAAGTAATCAGTCTTCCCTAGCCCAGTAATTTGGGCTACAGTTGGGTTCAACACTTGCCTAGCATACCTGAGATTCAGAATTGAAACCCTAATGACTAATAATAATAGCTGTAAATATTTAATAACCCTTTATCTCTCTAGTTCAATCAGAGCTATTGGAATTTCATGTCAGATTTTAGTCAAGTCACTTCTGCAATAATTAAAATGACTGTATAACCCATATAAATATGTGTTTAACACTGATTAATTTTCCAGTGTTAAATTGTTCTGGTATTCCTGTAATGAGGCAGAATCTTTGTTGGCTTGGTTTTGTTGAAGATTGTTAAAAATATCTGTCTCTTTATTCCTGGGAGACATTGATCTACAGTGCTATTTCCTGATGTCTTTATTTGGTTCCGAATGCTTACTATATGGAATGAATTATAAAGAGTCTTTTGTCCTCATTTTTCTAGAGGAATCTGTATTGAGCAGAATTTGCTGCTGAAGGTATCTGTGCTTAGATTTTCATTGGTCAGAAGGTTTTTATGGACAAATATTAGTTCTTTAATACATGTACTATAGGACATTTGGGTTATCTATTTGATCTTGAATGAAGTTTGGTAATTTGTAGTGTTTTCAACATTTTTTTTCTGGTCCTGAGGCTTGAACTCATGCCCTGGGCACTATCCCTGAGCCTCTTTGTGCTCAAGGGATGTGCTCTACTACTTGAGCTACAATGCCACTTCCAGCATTTTTTTGAGTAGTTCATTGGAAATAAGAGTCTTGAGTATTTTTTTTTTTTGCCTTGGCTGGCTTAAAATTGGAATCCTCAAGTCTCAGCCCCCTCAGTAGCTAGGATTACAGACATGAGCCACTGGTGCCTGGCTAATTTTTTCCCATATCATAAGAGTTCCTGACTTTATTAACATATGCTACTCATAGTATCCCATTATTATCATATTAATATTTGCATAATTTATAGTGATAGAACTCTCTAATTTCTGATATTGGTAACCTGTGTCTTTCCTATTTCTTCACTTTTTTCCTGAGCAAACTGACTGTTATTTATTGGAATTATACTAAGGTTTGAACAAAGGGCTTCGTGCATGCTAGGTGAGCACTTTACCCCTAGGCTATACCCCCGGCCTTGTTATTGACTTTTATCAGAAGGTTGCTTTATTTTTTTTAGTCTCTCCACTATAAAAATGAAGTAATGAATTGAGTCAAACAGAATAAAAATAACACAGAGAAAGTAACAGAGAAAAATAACACATCTAGGGCTCTGATATACTCCATGGAAACATAAAGGATTTCTGCAATGAGAAAACAAAGGAGAGATATGTGCTGGTGGCTCACACCTGCAATCCTCCTGCTCAGGAGACTGGGATCTGAAGAGCATGGGTTAAAAACAGCCAGGACAGACAAATCTGAGATGCATATATCTGTCATTAACTAGCACCCAGAAGTGAAGGAATGGGTTGGCTTTGAGTAAAAGAAGCTAAAAAACATCACCACCATGCTCCGAATTCAAACCACATTATCAGCTTACATACAAAAAAAAAGAAGAAAGAAAGAAAGAGGAAGGAAGGAAGGCACTGTGCCTAAATATTGTGTGTGTGTGTGTGTGTGTGTGTGTGTGTTTGTGTGTATTTCCAGACTTGGAGAAGTTCTGAGTTAACGATGTGTGACTGTGTGTTATATCAGCATTTTTTGACTTGCTTTGTTTGCTATTTTCTGTTGCATGTGTGTTTTTGTACATTCAGTTTTGATTAAAAAGGAAAGAGAGGAGGAGGTCTCCTGCCAGCTTAACTAATAAATATTTGCACAGTGTTTATGATGGATGTTTTCCTGTTATGAAGGAATCTGATTTTCATTAAAAAATCTGGAACGTTTGTAATGTCATGCCAAACCGTCAGAAATGACAGTAGGGCTTGCCAGTGACTTTCAATATTTAAAGATGCAAATTCTTATTTGGACAAACAAGTCATAATTACAATTGTTATTATTAGTTGGAAAAGTGGTCAGAGGGCAGGAAATAACCACATTTCCCTTTTTCTCACTCTAATTGCTCTCCTACTCCAGCGCTGCAGCATAGATTCCTTAATATTGTTATTTCTTTTTTCTTGTTCTTTTTATGTGTTGGTGCTTGGGTATAAATGCAGGGTCTGAAGCTCTTGTCTGGCTTTTTTAAAAATAATACATTATTGTGAAGATGATATACAGAGGGATTATAGTTACATAAGTATGGTAGTGAGTACATTTCTTTCTCTTTATTTTTTTGCCAGTCGTGGGGCTTGAACTCAGGGCCTGACCACTGTACTTGGACTTTTCTCATGGCTAGAGCTCTACCACTTGAGCAACAACACCACTTCAAGCTTTTTGCTATGTATGTGGTACCTAGGAATCAAACCCGGTCTTCGTGCATGCTAGGCAAGCACTCTACCACTAGGCCAAACTCCTGGCCCTGTCTTGTCTGGCTTTTTAACTTAACACTTGAACCACACCAAAAAGCCAGGTGGTTAGTTTTGCTTGGGCTGACCTCAAACTCATTGCATCTTAGATTACAGTCACTAGTGCCAGCTCAAAGCTATCATTTCTTAAACCAACCATGTGTTCTTTCTATCCTGGGAAATATTCTTACTATTGTTTGAAACAACAAGTTAAACTATAATTAGCTCCCAACATCAGGTTTCTGTAGTTTCAAAATCTCATTTTACTTTGATTTCTCTCTCCCTGGTGCCACCTTAACCATTTTCAGTACCCAGTCCTGGGATGATAGAGCTGTAGTGGCTTATTTCTCAGCATCCATCAGATGCACCAAATATCCCAATGTGTCTCTGGTAGGTCGACACCTTCTTGCTCATGTTCTCTGCTCTTGTGTGTCTTGTTAAATCCTTGATTATTTCCTTTTTGAAACACTTTTCTCAGTAATCTTACTAGGTGCTTTTGGATGCTTGCTTTCAATCTGTGCTTTAATAAAAGACATGAAAAAGATGCCAAAACAAGTAGCAGCAACCAACTAGTGATTTTTCATTGATTCCGCTAGCCAAATCCCTCCGTGCCCTCTCTGGATTGCAAGAGCATCACCCAGTTGCTTGCCCTTCCAGGCCTCATGCTTCAATGTTTTCAGCCATGCTGTTATCTCTTCCTGGAATGCCTTTCTTGTCATTCTCTGCTTATAGCAGGCTCTCCTCTTTGACTCACCATAATACCACCATTCCTTTCAGAAAGAGTTAAGATCTTCCCTCATTCATACCTCAAGCACACCATGAATACTATCATGGCATTTCAGGTTAGGCCATTTATTCTTCTCTCTACAATCAAACCAAAAGCTTGCTAAAGGTGATTTCAGGGGCCTTCTCCATTACTGCATGCTTCCGAACACCTAGTTATGAACTGGACTCCAGTGAACATTTGACCTATGTGAAAGGATTAAATGAAAGATCTAATTACAGTGCTTGGAATGTTTTCCCTTACCAAGTAGATTTAGGATCATTGGTAAACCAGTGATGATGTACTAATATTTAAAGGGAGAAACAGACCTGAAATGAGAATCTTGAATTAAGAGAATTGGAGAATGCTCCTAAACTGCAATTTCCTTCTTATAGATGGATTCTAGAGTCTCTTCGTCCTGGAAATGAGAAAATTTCTTTGAATTGAATATATGGTTCAAGTGGTAGAGAAGCAGCCTTGAGCAGTAAAATAGAAAACTGTTTATCTGCTAATGAGATTTGTCCTGATTTATTAGAGTTTGAAATGTTTCAAAATAACCCTTCTTAATCCATAGCAGTCCATGTTTGATATTAATGAAAAGAACTAGAAATCGTAAGCTAGATTTTGATGTCAAAAGAATTTTGGTTTACTTTTCAAATAAATGTGAAAGTATATCAAGACTTAAATACCTAGATAGCACACAGGTCTACCATACTTATCTTCCATTAATTTCAAAGTCATCCATAAAGTGGGAATAGTAACAGTATATTCACCCCAAGATTATAATAACAATTTTACAAGGTCACAGCCAGGTGCCAGTGGCTCACATCTGCAATTCTAGATGCTCAGGATGCTGAGCAAAGTGATTCAAAGTTGGCACAGGCAGGAAGTCCATGAAACTCTAATCTCCAGTTAACCACCAAAAATTTGGAAGTGGAGAAAAACTAGAATGGAAGAAAGACAGCCTCTTCAGCAAGTGGTGCTGGCAGAACTGGTTAAGCACCTGCAGAAAACTAAAGTTGGATCCTTCTTTGTCACCCTGCACTTGAATTAACTCCAAATGGATCCAAGACCTCAAAGTAAAAGCAAACACACTGAAAACTTTACAAGAAGGAATAGGAGATACACTAGGCCTCCTTGGCACAGGTCGAAACTTTCTTAATAAGGACCAAGAATCACAACAAATCAGAGAAAGGCTGGATAAGTGGGACTGCATTAAACTGCAGAGCTTCTGTATGGCAAAGGACATAGCTAGTAAATTAACTAGAAAGCCTACAGAATGGGAGATCTTCACTAACCATACAACAGACAAAGGCCTCATATCTAAAATATATCAACAACACAAAAAAATGAATCACTCCAAAACTAATCTCCAAAGAAACAACCATCCCATTAAAAGATGGGACTTAAAAAGAGTCTTCTCTGAAGAAGAAATAAAAATGGCCTGTAGACACATGAAGAAATGCTTGACATTTCTGGCCATAAAAGAAATGCAAATCAAAACAACTCTAAGATTCCACCTCACTCAAGTTAGAATGGCCATTTCAAGAAATCTACTAACAACAGATGCTGGCAGGGATGTGAGCAGGAGGGATCACTACTACACTGTTGGTGGGAGTGCGAACTCATTAAACCACTATGGAAAGCAGTATGGCAGTTCCTCAAAAGACTAAACATAGAGCTCCCCTATGACCCAGCAATTCCACTACTTGGCATTTACCCAATCGTCCAGAAACAGGACATACTAAATCATTAGCTCAACGATGTTCATTGCAGCACTATTTACCATAGCAAAGATATGGAACCAACCCAGATGCCCCTCAGTTGATGAGTGGATCAACAAGATGTGGTATTTATACACAATGGAATTCTATGCTGCTGTCAGAAAAAATGACATTGCCCCATTTGTAAGGAAATGGAAAGACTTAGAAAAAATCATTTTAAGTGAAGTAAGCCAGACTCAAAGGAACATAGGCTCAATGGTTTCCCTCATTTGTCATAATCAGTAGAAACCTTTGGCTCTCCTAACAAAGACTTACAATAGGCCGGGAGTTTGGCCTAGTAGTTAAAGTGCTTGCCTAGCATGCACAAAGACCCGGGTTTGATTCCTTGGTACCACATACATACCAAAAAGCCATAAGTGGTGCTGAAGCTCAAGTGGTAGAGCTCTAGCCTTGAGAAAGTCCAAGGACAGCGTTCAGGCCCTGAGCTCAAGCCCAGGACTGGCAAAAAAAAAAAAAAGACTTACAATAGCACAAAACCTAGATACATAAGGCCATATAGTATGATGCTAAATGAAAGGACCTCCAGGATATAGAAACAAAAGCCATATAATGTGATTGTTGTCCTTAATGTACTATGTTATCTCTCATCTCTTTTGCTGTCCCATGGTTATCTCATATTGTTACAGTATTTTACCTTGTTATCTGATGTATTGTATATATGCTTGATTGGTTATTTGAAATTGGAAAGGGGGGAAAACAAGATGAGGGGTGGGGGTGGGGAAGAGGGAAATAGGGACCATGACATGAGAAAGGGTATCAATGTATGTGAAGTAATGCACCTTCTATCTGGTGAATATAATATAAGCCTTCTATTAATTACAATAAAAATATATGAAAAAAATAAAATGAGAAACACCTATTGAATTGAATTGCTGAGACTTAAAGTTATTGGTCTCAGTAGCAAGCCTACCTTAACAAGCAGGCCTAGAAATGCTGCTGCATGAAAACTCTTGCATTTATCAGACCCTGTTAGGCTATATATTTTATTTTATTTTATTTATTTTTGTATGTGTGGGACATGGGGCTTGAACTCATCCTGAGCGCTGTCCTGAAGCTTTTCAGCTCAAGTCCTATCCTTGAGCCAGCCTATCCTTGAGCCAAGCCCTACTCCTTGTTTTCTAGAGGTTAATTGGAGATAAAGAATCTCAAGTCTTTTTGTGCACGGGCTGGCTTTGAACCTTGATCATCAGATCTTGGCCTCCTGAATAGCTAGGAGTACAGGCATGAGCTACCACGCCCGGCTCTGACAGGCCATTTGTGAGGTCATTTGTGTCTATCTTTAGAGTCACTATTCCTAAAAGGCAAGAAGAAACTTGAGGGAGATGAAGGAAAATTTGTAAAAGTATTAGAAAATAAATTAAATAAGTTGTTACTACAGAATGCCAATTCATAAAAATAAATGGATGGTTGAAGGTGCTTTTATATACAAGTGTTGTCCCATGTGAGAAATCCAGTGATTTTTCTGAGGCTATAGCAGTTAATTTTGTTGTTGTTGTCTGGTTTTTGTTTATTGGTTCTGAATTCGAGGCCTGGGCATTATCCCTTAGATTTTTTGCTCAAAGCTGGGGTTCTACCACTTCAAGCTTTTTGGTGGTTAATTGCAGATAAGAGTTTCTTAAAGCGCTGGGGCCCGGAATTTGGTCTAGTGGTAGAGTGCTTGGCTAGCATGCACGAAGACCTGGGTTTGATTCCTTGGTACTACATACACAGAAAAAAGCTAGAAGTGGTTCTGTGGCTCAAGTGATAGAGCATTAAAGCCTTGAGGAAATCCCAAGGACAGTGCTCAGGCACTGAGCTCAAGCCCCAGGACCGGCAAAAAAAAAAAGTTTCTGAGACTTTCCTGTCCCCAATGGCTTCACACCTTGATCGTCAGATCTCAACCTCCAACTACTTCCAGCTGGAAGTAGTTTTTATTGCTGATTTAAATAACCTGAAAGCTTATTTGTTTTTTACTAAACATATATTAGCTGTATAGGGAGGTTTTCATTGTGATATTTCCAAACATGTAAACCATGAATCCCAATGATTCTTATCCCTCCATCACTCTTCCCACTCCATTCCCTGTCTTAAAAAATGTCAACAATTTTCTGGGGGGGAGGGAGAAGGAGGGAGTGGCTTGGCCTTTTATTTTATTTTATTTTATTTTATTTTATTGTTCGGGTGATTTACAGAGGGGTTACAGTTGCATTCATCAGGTCGTGGGTACATTACTTCTTGAACATTGTTTTCCCTTCCCATGTTTTTCTCCCACTTTCCCTCTCTCAGCGCCCTCCCATTCATCTTGTTTTTCCCTTACCTTCCCTTTTTCAAATAAACAAATAAACATATATACAATGTTCCAGGTACCAAAGTCGTACATATTTCTATACATGCAAATAAATTATAAATGCCATGTTCATCGTCATTCACCACTTTATTACCTCTCTCCACTGCCACTAGTATCCACTTCTCCATCTGAGCCTATTTTACTTCTCTGTCATTCACTGGTTTTTAGTGTGTATTAATTACACCAAGGGGTTTCACTGTGGTTTTTCACATGTGCACATAATATTTTTTGCTCAGAATAACTCTTCCTGACGCTCTCTATTCTCCCTGCCATTCCCTCTCAATCCACTGATGATCAACAGCTTTCATTGAGCTTTGTTTTCATAAATAGTAGCATTCTATGTAAAACATATTCATTCTCCATGCTGATTTTTCTTCTCATAACCCTACATAGACCCCTGATTGTTGTCATGTTAAATAGCTCCTTCTGTCACTTCTCTCTCACTTTCTATGTATGTATGAGTATATGTGTGTGTGTGTGTGTGTGTGTGTTTATAAATGTTTTTCTTTTAAGTCTAGCTTCCACACTTGAATAAAAACCCATTATTCACCTTGTTTGCACTTGGCTAATTTTATTCAACATGATGACCTCCAATTCCATCTTTGGAAGCATTCAAAAAGTACATGATCCCAACTCTACTATCTGAATATAGTTAAATAATAATTACTAGATGGTTCTAAAAGTATAAGAGCACTTTAAGATTGTTTATTTGTGCAAATTAATTAAATGTATTTATTTATTATCAGTTTTGAGGCTTGAACTCAGGGCCTGGGTGCTATCCCTGAGCTCCATTTGCTCAAGTCCAGTACCTTACCACTTTGAGCTACAGCACCACTTCAAGTTTTCTCATGGTTAATTGGAGGTAAGAATCTCATGGACTTTCCTGCCTTAGCTTGCTTTGAACCACAATCGTCAGATCTCAGCTGCCTGAGTAGCTAGGATTACAGATGTGAACTGCAGGTGCACAGAAATTTTTGCAAATTTTAATGCTCATCTGGCATCAGTATTCAGAATCATAATGTCAAACAGGCAATCAAACACACTAGAAAAGATTTGAGTTTGGGACTCAGATGACTCTGGGTAGAAACACAGCAGCATTGCTAGCTAGCTTGAAGAAATTACCGCCTTTTCTTCTCTACTTGCATAGCTTACTGCTTTTCCTCTGCTATAAACTGAGGATCCTGCAACCTGTAGGGTTGTGTCAGGAGAAAAATGAGCTATGTTGTTTAATCTGGAAACACAGTAGATAAATAACAACTGATAGTTATTATCATCCTTAGTATTTATAAGCAAGGAAAGCCAGTCTTACAAGATTCACGTTAACGTCTTCAGAGAGAGATCTTGAGGCCATTCTAGACCATAAACAATGCTAAATTGTAACATACAGCACAATGTTCATTATTATTATTTTGGACATATGAGGTACTACTACTAATAACTTTATAGACTTGTGTTATCTTTATCGCTAAAAATATTTATGAGGGTTGTTGGCAACACTGGTTTGCAAATCCAGCTTTTTCAATATGTTCTCCTATTACTGACTCTGAATTCTCTCTCCAATAGAAAAGCATATATTAAAGTTCCTTTTTATAGGAGTGATTTTGGAGGTGAGGTGACTCCTAAGACCTTCTTAAAATGAGGGGCCAGGCACTGGTGGTCATGTCTATCATTCTAGCTTCTAAAGAGCCGGAGGATGGATGCTCAAAGCCAGCTGGAGCAGGAAAGTCCTTTTAGACTCTTACAATTAACAACCAAACTCTGAAAGTGAAACTGAGGCCTAAGTTGTAGAGTGCCAACCTTGAGGTAAAGAGCCAGTTAAAGACAGCATATAGGCCCTGAATTCAAGCCCTAGCATGGGCACACACACACACACACACACACACACACACACACACACACACACACACCAAAAATTAAGAGAAAAGCAGCCTACTGATGATCTGGAAGAAAGAGGTATGTCTGTGTGGAAGTAGATAACAAGCCAGTAAGGATAAGCCTAATTTTTTTGCTAGTCCTGGGGCTTGAACTTAGGGCCTGAGCACTTTCCTTGGGCTTTTCCCTCAAGGCTAGCATAATGCCACTTGAGCCACAGCACCATTTCTAGCTTTTTCTGTGTATGTGGTATCAAGGAATCAAACCTGGGTCTTTGTGCATGGTAGGCAAGCACTCTACCACTAGGCCAAAGTCCCGGCCCAAGCCTAATTTTTTTGATACTCTGCTTCATAGTGAATGTCTTTACCAGTAACCAATAATTATACAAGTGCATATGTGACCAAGGCCAAAGGACAGGCACAGGATATAGAGGTGGCAGAATGTTGGCCATTTTGGTTTTATGGTCAGAGAGATTTTTCCAGAGGGTGATTTTCATAGGAGAAACCCTAGTGTTCAGACAGAAACAGCTGGGTTCCCCAGGCCTGTGGACATTCTGGGATGAGGGCAGAATCTGTGAGCGATTCCCTCAAATGTCTGGATAACTGATCCCATTTGTGAGCCATAGAGACAGGGTTGACATGGAAGGTACAGCAGGAAATAGGTACTTTTGGCAACAGGGGCCAGCATAGCAGATATGAGTTCCAGACTTCTCCTTTGCCTCATGTCATATCTTGTTCACATTAGAACATACCTTACTTTATTTCTTTTTATATCATTATTTTAAAGTCATTCTACTCTCTTACATTATAAAGAACCAATCGCAAGTTTCCAACATGCATAGTATTTAAATTTGTATATGGTTTACCTGTAGCTTTTTGTCACACACCTTCATTTGTTTTTTTGTTTTGTTTTTTTTTTGTTTTTTTAATCAGTCATGGGGCTTGAACTCTGGGGCTGAGTACTGTCCCTGAGCATTTCAGCTCAAGGTTAGCAATCTGCCACTTGAGCCACAGTGCCACTTCCAGTTTTCCGGCAGTTAATTGGAGATAAGAGTCTCACAGTCTTCCATTCCTGGGCCGGATTTGAACTGCAATCCTTAGATCTCAGCTTCCTGAGTAGCTAGGATTACAGGTGAGAGCCATCAGACATTATCATTTCCATACATGGTATTTGTTAGATGGCTCAGTCAGACTGATGCATTCCTCCCTCTATGAAGTCATGGTTGACATTCATTGATATATCTGCATGCTCTGGAAATGTGGTGCTCCGAATGCTACATGATATCCTGTGCTGTGCGGCTACTCCATCATACCCCCGCTGCTCTTCTAGGGACGAATGCTGGCTTGCTTCTGCTTTCCCATCCTAACCTTCTTGGGAAATGTTTTCAATTAGCAATAATCTCTCTGCAGATGAACCTCATTGACCACAATCCTGTCAATGCAGGGCGTTTATCATGGTCTTCTCATACTATCCTTTCCAGCTCTGGATAGGAACATACAATGATACTCAGTAGACACTGTGTTGAAAATGAACTATACAACTTGTGTGGGAGGGAGTCATGAGGGAGAAACTGGGAGAAAAAGAAAAAGGGGTGACACAGATTTAAAAATATACTTATTAGTTGACTTATGTAGCTCAAGGACAGTTCCCAGGCCAAGTTCAAGCCCCATGACCCACAAAAAAATGACACTAGCTCCAAGTGCCATTCCATTCCCACCAAATAGTTCAGGATAGGTATTTTGGAACCCAACTCTGATGACATGTTGACATGGGAGCAGATAGTGACTATAGTTTTCTTCCATGTGTACACTTGAAAGGCACTCAGTTATGAAAAAGAATTCACTTGGAATGAGATAAAATGCAGGATCTAAGCCTTTTAAAGAGTCATCAGCTGGATTTCTCTTTTTAAACACCTTTTGTCAAAGTTGCCTTGGAAAAAGGGTGACACCACCATCTTTGGTTGCTAAAAGTTGTGGCTTTGAAAGCAGCTACATTTAAAGCATACAGCCAAATAATTAAAACCAAAGGGAATATATTTATTTGAGTCTTCATTTTTAAGATTCATATAGGGGCTTCCTAGCTAGTGGCATAGAGGCCCAGGTTGCTATCTGCTTCCACGACTCGGTGCTGGAAGGCACATTCTGTCCTGGGCACACCCAGTGACTCAAGCAGTCCGGAGCCAGAAGGCCCTAGCTCCTCCCACCTCGAGGCCTCCAGCAAGAGCTCCTGGATACCTGGCAAGTGGGACGTGTCTCAGGACACCATTGGCTGACAGTGGCATTCAGGAAAGACCCAACAACTGCTGCTGGTATGACGTGATGGCCACGATGATGGATTTTTAGTGAGCACATTTTCTAAAATAAAGTTAGATCTGCACCTGGAGTCTGGTCTCTGGAGTCTGTGTTCCCGGGATTATTTGTGTGCTCTGTTACCATTTTACCCCCCCTCCCAGATGCCCGATAAGGGCCCCAACAACTGGCACCCAAATGCAGGGCATGACGAGCGGGTAAATGGACCTCTTCAAGCAATTATGTGGAAAGGGATCTTGGAGAGCAGGCACCTTCATTTTTCTGATAGAAAGCTTGAGTAATTTTATGAAACTGTTCTGTCCCTCTGCCCATGGCGGCTTGCAGGCTGGATATGGGATGAGTCCACATGGGAGAGGTAGCCTGGCAGGGTCAGAAAGGGGAGCACATTGATGACTTGCCCCCATCTTTGTTCCCCATTGTGGCCACCATTTTGAGTTGCCTCTGGGGTTCAGCCACCTTGGCTCTGGTGTTCATCTCCATGAATCTCTACGGAGTTTCCCTTATGCCCCTCGGCCTCCTCAGGAATCTCCTGGGGTGGGGAGCCCTTCCCTCAGCAATCCTCCCCCATGCTTCCTTTTCCTTCCTTTACCCTCAGTCAGACAGCAATCCGCCCCTGCAGATCTGGGAACCACACAGCCTAGAACCACGTCAATATCAGAAGGCAGTTTCTGAGAATGGCCTGAACCCCTCTTCGTAGAAAATCCACCTTTTATGATGAAGCTGAGGTCAGGGGCAACACCAACGCCTCACATGGAATTCTGATCTCCTCCCAGGGCTTAATAGATACTGGAGCTAAAATAACCTGCCTTAGGAAGCAGGAAGTGTCCGCCTAGTAAAAACTTAGCCACGGGCCTGGCTCCAGGGCTTGGGCGGCTTAGCAACATCTTCCCATGGGCACGCACCCTGCCCTGGCAAGAGCTCTTCAGCCGCTGGCCTTAGAGGACCTGCCCAATAATCTCTTGGGAGAAACATTTTACAAAATATGGATGCTGTGGCATTCTACAATGACTGCATTATCTATGGGAAGATTGGTATAAAACTGCTCCCCCAATTCGAGAGGCCGCTGTCTCCCACAGTTTCTACTTCCCCTTACAATTAAACTTAGAAATCAGATGATCATGTATTGGTGGAGCAGTGGCCTGTTGGTGGTAAAAACCAATTGGAGCTACTAAAATTAATACAGGATCAGCTTCAGAATTCCCCATTTTTGTTTTCAAAAGGGCCAGGCAAATATAGGTCTCAAATACAGGTTTCTTCATGATCTCCCCACAGGAAATATGCCCACGGGGGCCACCCAATTAGAGCTCCCAAGGCTTTCATCAATTCCAAATAATTTGTATATTTATGCTATTGAGATAAAGGGTTGCTCTTTTTTCCATATAATTTTATTGTAATTAATTGAAGGGTTACATTATATTCACCAGATAGAGAGTGCATTACTTCACATATATCGATAACCTTTCTCATGTCTTGGTCCCTATTTCCCTCCCACCATACCCACCCCTCATCTTGTTGCCCCCCTTCCCTATCCGATTTCAAATAAACAAATATGCATATATACAATACATCAGATAACAAGGTGAAATAATATAACAATATGAGATAACCAAGGAATAGCAAAAGAGATGAGAGGTAACATAGTACATTAAGGACAACAATCACTTGATATATAGTTTTTGTTTCAATATTCTGGAGGTCCTTTCATTTAGCATCATACTAATGGGCTATTGTATAAAGGTTTTGTTCTGTAGTAAGTCTCTGGTAGGAGAGACTAAAGTTTCTATTGATTATGACAAATGAGGGAAACCACTGAGCCTATGTTTCTTTGAGTCTGGCTTACTTCACTTAATATGATTTTTTTCTAAGTCTTTCCATTTCCTTACAAATGTAGCGATGTCATTCCTTCTAACAGCAGCATAGAATTCCATTGTGTATAAACATCACATCTATTGATCAACTCATCAACTGAGGGGCATCTGGGTTGGTTCTATATCTTTGCTATGGTAAATAGTGCTGCAATGAACATCGTTGTACTAATGATTTAGTATGTCCTGTTTCTGGACAATTGAGTAAATGCCAAGTAGTGGAACTGCTGGGTTACAGGGGAGTTCTATGTTTAGTCTTTTGAGGAACTGCCATACTGCTTTCCATAGTGTTCTAAAGAGTTTGCACTCCCACCAACAGTGTAGTAGTGATCCCTTCTGGCCACATCCCCTCCAGCATCTGTTATTAGTGGATTTCTTGAAATGGCCATTCTAACTGGAGTGAGGTGGAATCTTAGAGTTGTTTTGATTTGCATTTCTTTTATGGCCAGAAATGTCAAGCATTTCTTCATGTGTCTATAGGCCATTTTTAATTCTTCTTCAGAGAAGACTTTTTTTAAGTCCCATCTTTTAATGGGATGGTTGTTTCTTTGGAGATTAGTTTTGGAGTGAGTCCATTTTTTGTGCTTTTGATATATTTTAGATACGAGACCTTTGTCCTTTGTGTGGTTAATGAAGATCTTCTCCCACTTTGTAGGCTTTCTAGTTAATTTGCTAGCTATGACCTTTGCCATGCAGAAGCTTTGCAGTTTAATAAAGTTCCACTTATCCAGATTTTCTCTGATTTGTTGTGTTTCTTGGTCCTTATTAAGAAAGTTTCGACCTGTGCCAAGGAGGCCTGGTGTATCTCCTATTCCTTCTTGTAAAGTTTTCAGTGTATTGGCTTTTACCTCGAGGTTTTTGATCCATTTGGAGTTAATCCTGATGTAGGGTGACAATGAAAGATACAAATTTAGTTTTCTGCAAGTGCTTAACCAGTTCTGCCAGCACCACTTGTTGAAGAGGCTGTCTTTCTTCCATTCTATTTTTGGGCTCCCTTATCAAAGATTAGGTGGCCATAGGTCTGTGGGTTAATATCTGGGTCCTCAGTTCTAGTCCATTGATCTTCAGGCCTGTTCTTTGTGCCAGTACCAAGCTGTTTTGGTCATTATAGCTCTGTAATAGAGTCTAAAGTTTGGTATTGAAATTCCTTCTGTGCTGCTCTTTCTGCTTAGAATTGTTTTTGCTATACGGGGTCTTTTATTATTCCATATGAAATTTTGGATTGCCTCTTCTATTTCTTTAAAAAATGACATTGGGATATTTATAGATATTGTGTTGAATTTGTAGATAGCCCTTGGCAAGATTTCCATTTTCATGACATTAATTCTTCCAATCCAGGAGAATGGGAGGTTTTCCCATTTCCTTAGTTCTGCTTTAATTTCCTTTTTCAGGGTTTTAAAGTTTTCATCAAAAAAGATTCTTTACATTCTTAGTCAAGTTAATTTCCCTAGGTATTTTATTTTCTTAGAGGCTATTGCAAAAGGAGTTGCTTTCCTGATTATTGCCTCATTCCTCTCATTGTTGGCATATAGGAAGGCAGTTGATTTTTGAGGGTTAATTTTATACCCTGCTACCTTTCCAAAGTTTTGAATCAGCTCAAGCAGCTTGGGAGTGGAGTCTATAGGGTCCTTTAAATACATAATCATGTCATCTCCAAAGAGGGAAAGTTTCACTTCCTCTTTCCCTTTTTGGATCCCTTTTATGCTTGCTTCTTGCCTTATTGCTCTGGCTAGGAATTCTAATACTATGTTAAAGAGGAGTGGAGAGAGTGGGCATTTTTGTCTTGTTCCAGATTTTAGACGGAATGGCTTTAGCTTTTTGCCATTAAGTATAATGCTAGTTGTGGGTTTGTCATACACAGCCTTTATTATACTGAGGAATGTTCCATGGATTCATAATTTCTCCAGAGCTTTTAGTATAAAGGGGTGTTGGATCTTGTCAAATGCCTTTTCTGCAACTAATGAGATAATTGCATGATTCTTGTCCTTGTTCCTGTGGATATGTTGAATTATATTAATTGATTTGGGATGAATCCTGTTACATCATAGGGTATATTTTTCTGATGAGTTGCTGAAAACAGTTGGCCAGTATTTTATTGAGAAGTTTTACATCAATATTCATCAAAGAAATGGATCTATATTTCTCTTTCTTTGATGAATCTCTCTCTGGTTTGGGGATGATGGTTATACTGGCTTCGTAGAATGAGTTTGGTGAAGAGCCTTCATTTTCAGTTTCGTTGAAGAGCTTGAGGAGTATTGGTATGAGCTCTGCTTTGAAGACCTTATAGAATTCAGCTGTGAATCCATCTGGCCCTGGGCTTATGGTAGGTGGAATGTCTCTTATCGCCATTTCTATTTCAGTGCTTGAAATAGGTCTGTTTAGTTGGATTAGGTCTTTTTGGTTCCATGTGGGTATGTTAATATTGGCTAGAAATTCATCCATTTCTTCTAGATTCTCACATTGGTTGGCATAAAGGTTTGAAAAGTATTCACTCATGATACTCTGTATCTTGGTAATTTCTGTCATGATATTACCATTCTTACCTGTGATTTTGTTTGGGTGTGTTCCCTTCTTTTTTTGGTAAGACTTGTTAAGGGTCTGTCAATTTTATTCATTTTTTCAAAGAACCAACTCCTTGTTTTGTTGATTCTTTCTATAGTTTTTTTCTGGACTCCAATTCATTTAGTTCTGCTTTGATTTTAATCATTTGCTTCCTTCTACTGGGATTAGGATTGGTTTGTTGCTCTTTTTCCAAGAGCTTAAGGTGCGACATTAAATTGATGATCTGTGATTTTTCCAATTTTTTAATGTAAGCATTCAGAGGTATAAATTTTCCTCTTAACATTGCCTTTGCAGTATCCCAAAGGAGCTAGTATTATGTGTGGTCCTTTTTATTAAGTTCCATAAACAGTTGAATTTCTGTTCTGATCTCCTGGATGACCCACTGGTAATTCAACAATATGTTGTTCAATCTCCATGAGTTACAGGGTTTTCATTTGTGGAGATTGGTGTTCAGTTCCAATTTGATGCCTTTGTGGTCTGAGGGCGTTCAGGGAATAATTTCAGTGTTTCTGAATCTGTACAGGTTTGCTTTATGCCCTAAAATGTGGTCTATTTTGTAAAATTCCATGTGCTGCTGAAAAAATGTATATTGTGGTATTGCTGGGTGAAATAATCTGCAGGTGTCTGTTAGATCTAGTTGTTCTATACAGTTGTTCAATTCTGAGTTTTCTATGTTGAGTTTTTGCCTGGTTGATCTGTCCATAGGTGAGAGTGGTGTGTTAAAGTCACCACAATCACGGTGTTTGGTCTATGTGTCGTTTTAGTGAAAGTGCAGTTTGCTTGATGAAGTATGGTGCTCCGGGATTAGGTGTGTAGATATTTAGGACGGTTATGTCCTCCTGGTGGAGAGATCCCTTTATTAGTATGTAATAACCTTCTTTGTCTTTTCTCACTAATTTTAGTTTGAAGTCTATTTTCTCTAATATGAGGATGTCAACTCCAGCCTGTTTATGGGGACCATTTGCTTGATAAACTTTTTCCAACCTCTCACTTTCAAAAAGTATTTTTTTTGGGGCGAGATGTATCTCTTAAAGACAGCAGAACAATGGATTTGCTTTTTAATCCAACTAGACATTCTATGCCATTTAATTGGAGCGATAATACATTGATAATGAGGGTGTAGGATTGAAACATATTTACTAGCTCCTGCCATTTTTAAAAGCTTTCATTAGGGCCTGTGTCTTGACAGTTCTAGCAGTACTTAACTGGTATGATTTTTAGGTGCCATTTCTTTGTCAATATCATGTTTGTGCTGGTTTTCAATTTTAGTATATGTGCTGCCGAAGCAAGCACTTCTGTTGGTTTTCAATGTGTAGAGCATCTTTGAGAATTTTCTGTAATGCTGGTTTGGTTTCTATGTAATGTTGCCAGTTCTCCATGGAATGGAAGGTTTTTATTGTTTCTTCAATTATGAATGAGAGCTTAACTCGGTACAGTATTCTTGGTTGGTAGTTATTTGTCTTAAGGTCCTTCCAATCTCTTCTTGCTTGCATGGTTTCTGCTGAGAAATCTGTGGTTATTTTGATTGGGGTTCCTTTGTAGATGATTGTTCTCTTCTCCCTGGCTGCTTTTATGGTCCTTTCTTTGGTCTCTATTGATCCTGTATGGATTATAATGTGGTGGTGGGATGTCCTTTTCTGGTCAGGTCTGATTGGGGTTCTAAAAGCTTCTTGTATCTGGATGGGCCTGCCCTTCTGGATATTTGGGAAGTTCTCTGAGATGATTCCCTGAAGTATATTTCTAATACCATTGACCTCTTTATCCAGGCCTTCTTCAATACCAAGTAGCCTTAAATTAAGGCTACATAATTGTATCTTGGACCTTCTGAAGTGTTCTCTCATATTTTCCTAAATTTGGTCTGACTCACTTTTGTTCTTTCTCTATAACAACTAGGTTATCTTCAACCATGGAGAACTCCCTTAATTCCCTGAGTGGGTTACCCTTCAAAGATGATGGGGCCTCAATCCCCTCCTCCAATAAGGAGGCCTTTGTGCCACCCTAGGAGAACCATTAGAGATCTGACTGCCCAATTAAGGAGGCAAATCAAGGAGGGAGTTAAAAAGATGGTGAAATGCCTCCTGGTGTCAGGCATGTTTGATTAGTCCTCTTTGGCCTGCCACACTCATTTCCACAGCAGCAGGATGGACCCATGTTTGCTTAAGCTAAGTTGATTGAGTTTATCCAGGCTTGGTTGGATGCCATCTAGCTAATGTCTTTGCACACCATTGGGGTCCCATCCTACAATCCGTTATGAGAGCCTATAAATAAAGAAAAAGAGGGAACTGTGGGGCTTCCTAGCTAGTGGTGTAGAAGCCCATGATGCTGTCTGTGCTTCCGTGACTCTGGAAGGCATGTACACTCCTGGACACACCCTGTGTCTCAAGCAGTTCAGAGCCAGAAGGTCCTGGCTCCATTCTCCTCGACGCCTCCAGCAGGAGCTCCCGGCAAGTGGGGCATGTCTCAGGACACCATTGGCTGATGGTCGCATTCAGGAAAGACCCAACAACTGCTGCTGGTATGATGTGGCCACCACTTGATTTTTAGTGAGCATGTTTTCTAAAATAAAGTTAGATCTGTACCTGGAGTCTGGTCTCCGGAGTCTGTGTTCCCAGGATTATTCATGGGCTCCATCACCATTTTACCCCCCTCCCAGACATCCAAGAAGAACCCCAACAGAGCAAGATATCATGTGAAACATATCTTAAATAATTAGCACAATCCCACAGGAAAGTTCTTACTCTCTCTCTCTCTCTTTCTTTCTTTTTTTTTTTTTTATAAGTAATGGAGTTTGACCTCAGGGCCTTGTGTTAAACAGATACTCTACCACTGACTTACAATTCCAGCTCATGCTTTGCACTGATGATTCTTTTTTCCAGTCCTGGTCCTTGAATTCAGGGCTGAGCACTGTCCTTGGGCTTTCTCAAAGCTAGATCTCTATCACTTGTTCCACAGCACCATTTCTGGATTTTTTCTATGTATGTGGTATCAAGGAATAGTGGCAAGCACTCTACCACTAGGCTAATCTCCTGGCCCTGAGCACCGGTTATTTTTCATACAGAGTTTCACTGTGTTTCTGGACTGTGCTGGACTTATTTGTGCTTCCCTGCATTTCTGGCATAATAGAGGTGTCATTGCACCCAGCTTTGGGTAGAAAGATTCTTGACAATTTTGTCTGCTTGGCTGATCTCAAACCACAATCCTCGAAATCTTTGCCTCCAGATCTTAACCTCTCAAGCTTTACTGTTAATAAGAAAGAATATGTACAAGATAAAGAACCATTGGACAATGAATTATCGAACTTCACAAACAGGAAGGAATTATTTGCTGGGTGGGAAAAATTTGGGTAAGAATTTGCCAGAGAAAATGACAGTGATTCAGGGACTGATAAGGGACATTAAAATGTAATTAACTGAAAGAAATCATTCTTTATATGTTTAGTGTAGTTTAGTTTTTTTTTGTTGTTGTTGTTTTGTTTTTTTTTAGAAGGAGAATTTTAAACAGTTAAAGAAATGGAAATCAGTTATCTGTTCTCTTCCAAGCCAGGGCAAGGAGAAGACTTCCTTCTTCATGGGATGAAGACTATGGCTAGTTAGTGAGGAAGGCAAGCCAAGGGCCTGAGCCTTGGGGGAGACCCAGAAAGTGTTGGGGTCCTTCTCAGATGTCTAGGAGGGGGGTAAGATGGCGGCAGAGCCCATGAATAATCCCAGGAACACAGACTCCAAAGACAAGACTCTCATTGCAGATCTGACTTTATTTTACAAAACTTGCTTGCTAAATACAGATTGAGTGATGGCCACCACATCATCATATAGGGATGTCCCTGAATGCAACCGTCAGCCAATGGTGTCCTCAGACATGCCCCACTTGCTCCAGGAGGATGGGGCCAGGTGCCCTCTGGCTCCTGACTGCTTGTGTCACTGAGTGTGTACGTGCTGAAGCACAGGTGGCAAGCAGCAGGGTTCCTATAGCTACCCCACAGTTCCTCCATTTTCTTTATTTATGGACACTCATAACAGAATGTAGGATGGGGCCTAAATGGTGCACAAAGACATTAGCTAGACTCAACCAACTTAGCTAAGGAAAACATGGGTCCTGCTGCTGTGGAAATGAGCTTGGTGGGCCAAAGAGGACTAGGGCTAGGTGGGTTTCAGATGGGATTGGGGTAAACAGGAATCACAGCCCCCATGTCCTCCCCAGCATGCTTTGAGGAACAATAATTGTTCATAATCATATCACGGTCCCCTGCTTGGGAGTCAAGTTTATTACTGCGGGCCTCCACAGTTTAACGAGAGTGTGGAGGCAGCATCAGTGGCATCCATCTACGGCAGAGAAGTATCCAGGGTGGTTTTTCTGGATAAGTCAGTGTCCTGGGCCGTACTGGTGAGGTCACAAAGGTAGAGGCAGGACTCAGGTCAGCTGGCTAAGGCTGGTGGCGGTGTCGCTTAGAGGTCATTTCGTGGCAGGAATTTGTAGATTGCCTACTCCTGAAACTTGAGAGTTAACAGTTATGCAAAGAAGGGGAATCATGCACTATCCGAGAGGGTGGAAGGGTTAGGGACTATCCCAGAGGTGGCCTTATTTTACATCACAAACCATAGCCACACCAGCTGATTGGGCAGCAGGGGCCATCTCAGCCAGGTGTGGTCCCAAGGCCAGGAGATGAGCACTGGGCCATGAGTTAGGCCTCCTTTTATAGCATAGGTTTCCACATCTTCCCCTTATTTAGCAGGTTTTTGCCTTACTTGAGAGTGTGCCTGTCTTAGTCTGTCCCCCTCTGGGGATCTTACCCATCACTGACTACCACCCCAGCTCTTCAGGCAATTCACCTGCAGGGTTGGCAGACCCAAATGGAGATTTTAAGTAGGGGAGATGGCCAACGTGCACAAAGGAAACCCTTCTATTCTCTGGTCTACACCTGTACATCCTGGTGAGGACCAGGGCCAACCCCAGGGTTCCCAGTCTGCGTCTCATTATAATGGCACACATGAATCAAACCCTCAACCCATAGTTAACAGAGGACTGGCTCCTTCCAGGTGTTCGGACAAGGGGCAGAAGGGTTAGGCGAGGTAGCATGGTGCCCCAATGCTTATAAGCAGGGGAAAATCCTTTAGATTTGAAATTTAAAAGTTCAATGTAAATAAAGCATCAATGAGCTTATCTTGAGGCCTCATGCCTTAGGTACCTGTATCCCCCTTTTTATATTTGTTTTTTAAGGGGGCTTAGGGGCAAGAGTAGGCTGGCTAAAGTCCCAGGAGTGGAATCTGGATGAAGATCCATCTTCTGTAACTTCTTAAAGCTGACTCAGGGGTGTTGTCTTTATACGTGGCCAGAGACCCTAAAAGCTTAGCCTATTTTACAGATTGATAGGCACACAACCTCAGGTTCACAAGATTCTTTCCTGAATTTGTGGCTGGTGTCAACCCAAAATTGCTCAGTTAGGGCTTAGAGCAAAATTAGGATTGTAAACTACCCATTTATTTTGACAACCTTAGGTTTTAACTACCCACTATTATACTGACAAGTTCCTGCCCAGTAACACAGGCATTAGTAAGGCATGCTTACCTGGAACTTGGTAAAGGCCCAATTTACATCTGAATAAGGATCTGCTGTTCTTTTCTGTGGGCCAGCTGGAAACTGTTACAAACAAACTTACAAGGGTGAACTGAGCAATTAAATAATGATTTTGTTAGCCCTAATGTTCCTTTTTACTCTTTAAAACTCTTTTTCCCAGTTTAATACAGTTTAGGGGGCAAGTTTAAGAAATACTAATCACATCACCCACTTTACCATCAGATGTCCAGTGTCAGTCTGCAAGGATGAGGCAGGATGAAGCCCTGTCCTTTCTAAAAAAAAAAACAGATAGGCAAGGTTTTTGAAACTGTTAAATTCACATTTAAATTTCTGATACTTATCTCCAAATTTAAATTCAAGGAAATAAATTCCAAGTTCCTTGATGCCTTTTTGCAAAACAGAATACAATGTTTACAATGTAAACAGCTCTATGCATCACAATACTAGATTTTAAATTAGTTCCTCTTTAAAACAATACAAATCCCTTGAGGCATTTGACCTTGCTTGGAGTTTAGACTTATATTTAACTGACTACCTCTTTTTTGTATTAGTTTCAAGTATAAACTTGTATACTTGTATACAAGTATAATCTCAAATATGTTCACTCATATTCACACCTTCACACTCAACCATCTAAAAGCATGCCAAATATCGGCTGTACATTTTCTGGTTTTTAAAAGATTCAAACAGATAACAAAGATGTGCACTCACACACACAAAAACCACAAGGATCCATTCTTAGGACTGGTACTAATTTCAAAGAAAAAACTGGACAAGGAAAAACATGTAACATGGACAAGACAGAGAAGTAGAGATTTTAAAGTAACCCCCAAACTTTTGATAGCATGCCTGGCTTTAAACTATCAGAGTGACGGAAAGACCATGGAGCCTTGAACTCAGGGGATGTCTCCCCAATGGAGATCTCCATTCCCTGGTAGCTGACTGGTGGAGGCCATTCTCAAGCAAGAGGGAAAACAAAACAACAAGAAAATTGGGCTGGGTCAGATATACTTAACACAAAAACATGAACTCAGGTGAAAATTCTCACAAAACAGCTTATTTAGATTTAAACATGTCTTGCTGGTGGGACTCAAACCCACACGTCCTCTCAGATATGCCCTGTTATCGACAAGAACCCTAGAAGGGGGTCAAGGCGTCCCTTGACTGTACTCTGTTTTTGGCCACAGTGCACTTTTGAGAAAAATACATACAGGGAGGTCGACCAACTTCTACTTACCTCCAGAGGCCTTTGCTTTTAACCTGGTCATCTTTTCTGAAAAGAGTTGTAATAGGAGGGGCGGTAAATCATAAACATACAAATTATTAGGAATTGATGAAAGATTTGGGAGCCCTGGTTGGGTGCCCCCCATGGGCATATATTTACTGTGGGGAGATCATGAAGAAACCTATATTTGAAACCTATATTTGCCTGATCCTTATCATAACAAAAATGGGGAGTTCTGAAGGTGTTCCTCTATTAATCTTCCGATATTGAAGCCTTTCTAGGCTGTGTGGTTCCCAGATCCACTGGGGTGGATTGCTGTCTGACTGAGGGTAAAGGAAGCCTGGGGTTTGACAATTACCGGGAACGCTTACATAAGGCCATGTTGAGGGTTCAACTTGGCCTCAAGTAAAGGAAGGATGGGAAAGGATTACTGAAGGAAGGGCTCCCCACCCCAGGGGGTTCCTGAGGAGGCCGAGGGGCATAAGGGAACCTCCATGAAGGACCCGCCAGGATGTGGGGGAGGTCTGCTTTCATTTTTGAGCTTGAGATCAATCAGAGATGGATAAATTTGCTGGCCCGCACCTTTCTCTACAGGGGTGGGTTGGCAAGGGTCAGTCGTTGGTCCCTTATCTATGGGTGCCACAGCCTTTGTGGGTGAGGCCGTGCCTTTATTTACAGGGGCAGCGGAGCATTTTTCCAGGGGGAGCCCGGTCTTGGCAACTGGTGCTGGAGCCCAGGTGGCTGATCCCTGGAGGCAACTCAGAATGGTGGCCATGATGGGGAAGAAATTTTGACCCTGCCGGGCTACCTTTTCCCAAGTGGACTCATCCTGTATTCTGCCTGCAATCCCCCACAGGCAGAGAGACAGAACAGTTTCATAAAACTGCTCAAGCTTTTTATCAGAAAAGTGAAGGTGCCTGCTCTCCAAGATCCCTTTCCACATAATTGCTTGAAGAGGTCCACTTACCCGCTAGTCGTGCCCTGTGTTTGGACACCAGTTGTTGAGGTCTCTCAGACATCTAGAGGGGGCATAAGATGGTGGCAGAGCCCATGAATAATCCCAGGAACACAGACTCCAAAGCCCAGACTCTCCATGCAGATCTAACTTTATTTTACAAAACGTGCTTACTAAGATCGAGTGGTGGCACCCACATCATCAAATAGGGACGTCCCTGAATGTGACCATCAGCCAATGGTGTCCTGAGACACGCCCCACTTGCTCCAGGTGGGTGGGGCCAGGCGCCCTCTGGCTCTTGACTGCTTGTGTCACTGAGTGCGTATGTGCTGAAGCACAGGTGGCAAGCAGCGGGGTTCCTATAGCTACCCCACACAAAGGGCCCATGGCAGACATTCAGCTGGAAGCAATTGCAGCCCTAAGGCCTCAGGACTGATGGCCACAGGAGTGCTGGTTCTGGAAGCAACTTCTCATCCTTCCAGAAATGGTGTCTTTTTTTCTACAGCAGCTGGCTGGAGAAAGTTCTCAGAAAGGTGTGTGCCCCAGGGTATTCAGAGGGAGCCTCTGGCCCTTCCTTTCTCCTTGGCACAGACCTACAACACTGAGGAAAGGCCATGGTTTGGCGATGGAGCCTGAGATAGTCTTCATCTCTGTTAAGCCCTGTGGCTTCTCGGGTGATGGGAGAGGAGACAAACTGACTTGGGAAGAGTCTTGATCTTTCTGCCTCTGTCCCCCAGAAACACTGGCTACTCTGGGGCCATGGCTCCTGGAGACTCCTAACTCCTTGAGAAACGACCACCCACAAACACTCAACACACGATGTCAGGAGCCCAGCTCAGGGAGCATTGGTTTGATTTGCCTACTTGACATCTAACCTGTCCTAAAGCTCTTTCTAATCACATCTATTCCCAGGACCTATTAGTGAGGTGCTCCAGCTTCTGCTTAGTCCTTTAGGCTGGTCAGAAAGGCACAGTATATAGCAAAGTCCCCTACTGGGGTGGCTGTTGCTTGGAAGCAGGAAGGCTAAGGGGCCCGCAGCTGCCCAAGGGTGGTGTAGGTGTCATAGGCTCCACTTAGCTCCTCAAAAATAGGGATCAGGTTCAGCAACTCGGTATCTGCCATGTTATCAAACCAGGACTGCACAGGCACTGCGTTCTCTGGGTGGAAGATGTAACAAGCAGGTGAGTTGTCCAGGATGAGGGTCTTCCTCAGGTCCCTCCCCAGGCGGCTAAGGTCCTTGACATAGCACCCCTGGTGGAATACACAGGTCTCCCAGAACAGGTGGACCGGAACACCCCACACCGGTCCAGCAGGGTCTGTCACAGGGTGGGCATACTTGGCCAGGCTGTCAGTGAAGAGTACACATTAGAAGAGTTCCCCCATCCGTCTCAGGAATTCATCCACATAAGGCCTCTTGAGCACATACACCTGGTGAGTGGTCCCTTCAATCTCTACAGGCGCTAAGAAGTCAGCATTGTTGATTGGCTTAAAGGAACTATGCACAAGGGTTTCATCCAGATCAGTGACCATGCAGATTCTTCCTTGATCTTCTTCTCTCACCTCTGGGAGCAGGCAGGTCCCAGGGATCTGATAAAACTGGCATTGGAGACACTGGAGGAGATCTGACTTAGTGATGGTGTTGGCTTCCTCCTTGTACACGGCGAGCTCAGTGGAAGAGTTTGACTGACCAACATGCTGAGAAAATAGCAGAAAAGGGTCTAGAAGATCTTCCGCCCAGGAGGCTTCTTAGGAGAGGACTTGGAGGCTAGCCTTGCTTGGTGATCACCAGGGCGTCTTCCCTCCGCGCCTGGATAATGATGGAGCCGTGTTCCATCTAATAATCCCGCGGGCCCGAGCTGGCTGGGCGTTGGGCTGGGGGTCTGGGCAGGGGTCCACTTGGGATCCCGCTCCCAAGACTCCCACAGCTGTTCACATCCCCTCTCTTGTTTCCTCCCCTGGCCGGGAAGCGGGGAGGCCTCTACAGAGGGAGGCCGCCCAGGCAGTGGCTTCCCTGGGTGCCCCAGGCCGGGATCCCCCCTTGGCAGCTCCAGGCTCCTCAGTTTGGGTCCAACATGGAGTTATACTTTTAGTTTTGACCCAGTTTAAATCTCAAATTCAGAGATAGGAGAATGATGACACATCTCAACAAAGTTCATTTTGCTTTCTTTCTTTTTTTTTTTAACCTGACATCAGAGCAATTTTGTTTATTTAGTTTCAGAAAAATAAAATTCCGATTTATTGTTGGACATCACTGTTTCACACATAATCAAACAGGCAAACAAACAAACAAACAGCAATCTTTTTAACCTTTGGCCCTTTTAGATCGCACTATTTGCAGAATCCAAGTTCATTTTTCTTGAGTAAAGGAAAAAGCTGATCAACAGTACCCACTTTCATCAAGAGTCTAACTATTCCATCATTTTACTCTCATGCTTTGGTAATATTTACAGCAGAGTTACATACTAGGGTTAGAAACACATTTAGACTACAGTGTAAATGACTAGTGACTTGTCATTTCCTCTGGCATAGTTCACATTAGAAACAGAGATCAAAGCCTGAGCTCAATCTGAATCAGTAGCTGATGGCATTAACAGTGTGTGGGCTTTTGGGTAGGGATTATGACAAAATGTTAAAATTGTTCAACTGATGTTCCTATTTGCTAGGATTTCACAGAGTAGTAAATGGAGTTAGAGTAAATATAAATGACTCTGGTGAGGTAGAACATATTAGGTTCAAAAGCTGTGAGTGATTAGTAGGATAACAAATCTAATTAGGAGGATGGAAAAGGTAAAAGATAATCTGAATGCAACTTATATCACATTTTTGGTTTAAATATGGAAGATTTAAAAACATATGCTTAAATGATAGCTATTGCAAGCAAAGAAAAATAACTCGACCAGGATCTTAGTAAAAGAATGAGAACAATATGTACAAAGCAGGAAAGGTGGTGAGCCCATAGCACTTGCCTTTTGGAGAAGCTAAACAATGCAAAAAGATAATGGATGAAAGCTCAGCATGATTCTGCATAGCAGGCAGAAGCGATGAGAATCATGACAAGATCAGAAACTAGAAGAACAGATTTTCTTCCAGAGAACATTCAGTCCAGAAAAGTGGTAAATTAGAGAGGATTATTATTGGGATTTTTTTGGTGGAAATTGGGTATATGTCTTAGAAATAGCCTTTAATGCTTTGTATATGAAATATCTGTCTTATACCATAAAAGTTCTATGACACAGAAATACAGAGAGTCCCTGATCCATGATCATTTGACTTAAATTTTTTGAACCTTACAGTGTTGAAAATGCAATATGCATTCAGTAGAACTGTACTTAGAATTTTGAGCTTGATCTTTTCCTATGCTAGAGATAACTAAGCGTGCAAAAGTCTCTGGTGTTGCTGGATTGTGTCAGCTGCTGCAACTTCCAGTCAATCACATAACCAAGACAGCTCTACACAGCTTTGAACTACTAATCTCTGATTTTCCATTAGGTGAGATGCAGTAAATGAATTTTTTCTTTTCTGTGGTTTTAGAGAAGGTTTGGACTCAGGGCCTTGTACTTGATTAGTAGGCAATCTGCCACTTAAGTTACTCTGTCTATCCCTATTTATGTTGGTTGTTTTCTAGATATAATCTTGCTTTATACCTGGAGTGATCTGAACTGTGACTCTCCCATTTGTGTTTCACTGTGTCACTGGAGTGACAGACACATACCACCATCCCTGGTCATTGTGCTTTCCTTGTGATCATTGGTCATGATAGTCTTCCAAAAATTTTTATCTGGACTGATCTTTGCAACCCACTGATTTTAACCTCCTGATTCATTATGATTGTAGGTTTGAGCCACCACGCCCTGTTAGTATTTTTGACTTATAAAAAGTAAGTCTATCAAAATTGAGGATTTTCTATAATAGGATATATGGCAAGATATAATAGAATATAATAGAATTACAGGGCATAGGGAAGGAAGGAAGTATTACATTTAGGCAAGAGAGAGGG
Source organism: Megascapheus bottae (assembly GCF_031878675.1). NCBI lineage: Eukaryota > Metazoa > Chordata > Mammalia > Rodentia > Geomyidae > Megascapheus > Megascapheus bottae. Next base: position 7,363,944 of record NC_143511.1, on the reverse strand, counting down.
CCTGGTAGGGAGTGAGTATAAAGTCATATGGCAGATCTTGAGTCTAACTCTGGTGTCAAAGGAGAAATTGTTATTTCTTCTTAGTTCCTAGATATCTTATTACCTATAAAAGTCCAGATACATTTTCTTAGAGATTTTCTCCCCTTCAGAGTTAAAGGGCAAGAGGGGAAGTGTCTGGTATAAAGCAGAGAGAAACCAGTTTGTTATAGATGGCATATAACCTGTTTTCTCAGACATCAAGTAATCAATTAATCCTTTTACTCCCCAAGTGGTTTTAGAGATCAACATTCACCAAAGTCCTACTATCAGGTCTACACATCATGATCACCTCATGACCTTTTAGAAATGTGGTGATCAACTTAATGATATCAGAGATCCTCCTTCCACTGGTAACTAACTTTGAGGACAATAGAGGTCCTCAAAGTGTGGCCCATAAAGAATAATGACACATTGCCTATAATGGCAATGGTCTTCTCTCCTAAACCAACTGAATCAAGCTCCAGGCATAGAGGTAGGAGTCTCTGTTTTACGAGTGGTAAGTGATTCTCATAACCAAGGTTGAGGGTATCAAGTATGATAGAAAAGTACCACATATTGTGTGCAGGGGATCTGAGTTAAAATCCCTAACTGTGCCTCTATGAGAGATGTGGTAACAGCCATAGGCCTAATTAAGGTATTCTTTATTCATTGCTGCACCAATAGATACTCTCAAGGAGTTCATGTCTAATTCTTGGAATTCTTTAGAATTTCCAACAATGGAGAACAGGATCCATAGAACAGGATCCTAATCTTCCTTATTTGTAAATTGTTTCTATGTAGTACATGTTGCTCAATTATGTCCTCTTTAAAAAAGTAATAGAGTCCTAATTGCTCGTACTTATGAATGTGATCTTATCTGGAAATGAGGTCTATATACATGTGCTAGCCATCTTCTCAGCACTATAAAAAAAGTGGTTGAGATAATCAATATAAAAATATATAAAAATGAATGGTTTGTTCTAGCTCACTGTTTTACAGTTATCAGTCTATGATAGCTCCATTGGGTGGCTCCATTGCTTTAGGTCTGTAGTGAGGCATGGTAACAGCATGTAGCAAAGAAAAATCACTAACTTCATGGCCAGAGAGTGGAAGAGGTGGGTGTTCTGCAGTCCTCTTTAAAGTGGCATCTCCCCAGTGACATCTTTATGGCTCTCCCTGTCACTCTTAAGGGTTTCATCATTTCTAGTAGCAATAGGATCAAGCATAACACATGGGTCTTTGGGGAAATATTTAAGATCCAAATTCTAACAGCAGGTATAATCAAGTTCAGGTAAGGTTACAAGGGTGAGTCTTAAGCAACAAGACTTGTAAACATGAAACTCATAAACACAGAAACATATACACAGGAAAGGAGATGAAGAGCCACTTGAGCAATTTGAGCACAGATGACCACATAGCTGGAGGAAGAGGTGTTAAAATTCTGCTGCCAGGGTGAAATGATGTTCAGCAGAGGGTTGGTTGGACGAGACAACAACTTAACCTCAACTAGAAGACTGAGTGAAAGCATGGTTCTGCAGATGCCTTGATTTTGGACTTTTGGCCTCAGGAACCATGAGCTAAGATAATTTATGGTTTCATGCCACCTAATTCCGTGACTTCATTGTAGTCATTTTAAGAAACCTACACTGGAGTCCCATCAGCTATGTTTTCACAAGGATTATACATGGAATATCACCCATGAATGGAAATCATTGAATTATATAAACCCATCACTGGCTTCTAGAAAAGATTCTATTACTGCTTTGAGAATTAGAACATATTTTCATAATATTATTTGATAATTAAAGAGTTCTCCATACCCACAATGCTACTTCTTCATGCATATCCTAGCATGAGACATTATTAATTATAATTCTCTAGATTAGTCTAGATTGCCAGATTAAGTCACCATCCTTTCAGTTGTAGTTATGCCTATCTAACCATTCGCCATCATTAGATTAACAGACTAATTCATTGACCTTGTAGTTGCAGTGATGTAGTTTGATCTCCAACTCCCCATACCTCTAACATACTTCTGATAACCAGTTTTGTTCTCTACTTTTTTTTGTTCTCTAACTATTGAACACTTCTTTTTTAAGATTGTATATGTACACACACACACACACACACACACACACACACACACACACACACACACACAGAGCAATCTAGCTTATGTCAATCAGCAATCATGTTTTTCCATGTGGTGACAAATCACCTGTTGCTCTTACTTGGCTTTTCTAGTCATAGCCTTCTGAAACTCTATCAATCACCTGAGCCACAGCTCCACTTTCAGATTTGGGGTGGATAATTGGAGATAAGAGTTGCTCATACTTTTCTGTCTAGGCTGATTTCAAATCACCATCCTCAGATTTCAGCCTCCTGAGTAGCTAGGATTACAAGGGGTGAGTCACTAGTGCCTGGCCTGGTACTCATTTTGTTAGATTGTAAGTTAATTGTCCAAAGGAGTGAAACCATTGGAATGTTGCTAGCACCCATCTTCATTCAATTCTTACTTCACACTTAAGTTGTTTACAGGTCTGGACAACCATAGATACTGTGGTTTATATCTTCAATGCCCTCCAAAGGCCCTATGTTAAATGCTTGGTTGGCAACTCATGACATTATTGGAAGGTTTTAGAACTTTTAGAAGTTGATAAAGTTAGGACATTGGAGATATGTCCTTCAAGGGGATTGTGGAACTATGGCTACTTTCTCTCTCTCTCTCTCTCCACTCTCTGACTGCCATCTGGTAAGAAGCTTTGTTCCACCATGTGGGCCTTGTCATAATGTACTTTTCCATCACAGGCCCTAAAACAACAGAGCTAAGTGACCGTGGACTGAAACCTTGGACACAGTAGGCAAAACTAAACCTTTCTTTCTTGCAACAGCTTAATAAAGCTGCAGAGAAAATAGAGATGCAAATATCTTTACTGGATGATAATTTGTTTTCTTTTCAAATATATTCAGAAAGAGGGATTGTTAGGTCTATTTTTTAAAATTTCTTAGGGCATTTCACACTGTTTTCCATCTTGAATATTTTATACAACTTGAGCCATGTTTTAGTAACCTAATTACTATATAAGCCCAAGAAATTTCTAGTATGTAAAGGACAGCAGTAGTTGTGAGCTATCATGACACAGTTTCCTAACTTTCTTAGCCTTTTTCTTTCCCTCTGGTCTTGTGAAAAACAATTCTTTCCTTCTACTTTCAAAAGAGATCCCAGAGAAGATTGTGTTTCGAGTTTAAAAACAGAACCCCACAATTCTTGAAGGTGCAACAGTGCATTGGTTATGGAGTTGGCTTAGAATTGTATTTGTTGAAGTTCTATTAAGGGTCAAGATAAATCTCTTCAAAGATGAAAGCAGCCAAGTTGGCAGAGATGAGAAGATGATTGCTTCTCAAAGGGATTTGGAAGCTATTGACCCCTAAATTGCTGTTCTTTCATCTCTTCCTAAAGGGAGTTTCTGATGGCAGTGGTCAAGGGTTCCAAATGCTTACAGTGTTCAGGTTGGATTGGTATTTTTAATCAGAAAATGCAACTTCTGTCACTCAGGTTCACTTTCTGAAAGAAATACCACAGAATCAATTGAAGGTCTCAGTCTGATGATTTGCCCTCTTAAAAAGAGGGAGAGAGAAAGTGAAGGAGAGATGGAGGGCAGAAGATAGAGAAAGAGAATATTATTAAGTTGCATGTATATTGGATTGAGAACCTTTATGGAAGAAATTTCCAGTCCCACCTAGTTATATTATTTACACATTGTCATGACCACAATGGAGATAAGAAAGGCATGTGTAAGTCCCCCCACACTCAAAAAAATTCAAGGAATAGTACTGCACTAAGGAGGAGGAAAAATAAAATCTATGAAAAAAAATTAGCATGAAATTGAAAGAGAACCTGCCTATGATCCCATTCCCCCATCTGAGCCCAGAAGATAAAAACTGTAATAAATTCATTCATCTACACCCACTTTGAATATCGGAGCAGATCAGCAGTTTCACTGATGTACAGCCAGACTTTGAAGTCTATCTGAGCTCCCTGGAATTCACCCAGACGCTTTCCAGACCATGTAATACATTGCAGATCCTTCCATGTTATGCATTCCAGATGGCCACAGCTATTCTTTGTGCCTTTTTTTCCCTTTCTTATTTGGGTTACTGGGGTAATTTGGGAATAAAGAGTGCATGCTACAATGTGAAAATTGACATACAGGTTCTGCCTTGTGCTACATAGAAATGAAAAGAGTTACAAAATGTACACATTGAGTGACAAAATGTGATGAGACAAAAGAAGGAACAAATTTTTCCCTGTTAATTTTGCTGCTTCCTGAGTAAGGAAGTTCAGGCTGGGTAGGCAGTATTCAAATTATCTCAAGATAGGACTGTACCGAGAAATTGCTAGTTCTCTCTCTCTGTCTCTCTGTCTCTCTGTCTCTCTGTCTCTCTGTCTCTCTGTCTCTCTCTCTCTCTCTCTCTCTCTCTCTCTCTCTCCCTCTCTCCCCTTCCTCCATTCATCCCTCTCTTCAGTCTTTCCTCCTTCCTCCTCTTCTCTCATTTTCCTTCTCCCCTTTGTCTCTTGACCTTAAAAATCTGGCAGCTTTCAAATAATTTACAAAACCAAGATTATTTGAAAGTAAAAGAAATGAAATGCATAATTTACACCAGGGCAATGGATTTAGAGCCCATTGACAAATCAGGATCTATGCTCACCTATCCTGGAAGATTAGCTCTCTATAAGGATGCTGAGTTATTGAAATGCTTCTTTCATTAAATTCAGCACATGTTCCGTGTGAAGAGGCTACAAGTGGCTGTTGACCCTTGAGTTTGTGGTGACTGGATTGTCCTAATCCCCACACTAAGTCAACATGTGCAGCTAATAAGTGAAAAGGGTTTGGTCAACAGACAAGCTATGTTGCCTCAAACTCACCCCAGATTGGTCCAACTGATGCTCGGGATGGGTCAGATATGGCTGGAACCTAAGATTGCTTCGGTTTGCCTCGTTCTTTCTATTCAAGCTGAAAGAAATTTGTAAATGAAGTAAAATAATGTCAGAGACCCTTTCAAACCAACCAAACAGCCTTTCTGAAAAGTCCTGAATGTAATGTGTTTTCATGACTGCTGTTCACAACAGAGTCCCTGTTTGGTGTGTCACTATGGCAGTCACTGTCAAACTTTGCTGTATATTACAGTCACCTGTAAACCTTGTTGAGGTATCAAAGCCAGAACTTTCTATATGTGAGGACTCTGATAAAATAAATATTAGAAACATCCGGAAGAATATTCCAGTCAGAAGAGTCTCCTATAGAGATCCAAGCCTCCTACAATTGTATTTCTCATTTTCTCATAAAATTCTCCATTAGGTCCATGAAAAACTAGTTCTGGAAACCTAGCCAGCTTTCCTGTGTCAGACAAAGTTAGTCCCCCTCCAAGACATCAGAAAGCAATGGTTCTCATCTGGCAAAGAAAGATGGATTTGATTTTCTGAGACACCAAACTATTGCAAGCATCTTGTTTTTCCAAGACGCTCTCATTTTCCGGCCTCGGTGGCCACACATATGCACATAAGGGCATTTTTTTCTCTGTGACGAAGCAGGAAGCTGAGGACTATCTTCTCCCTGGGGACCTGCAGCTTGCGTCTCACAGACGCAAAAGGTTCCCAGACTTTGGAGGCAGCAACTGGAATTCTGCACTTAAAGGCAAATTTCCAAATATTCTAGGGCTGCACAACAGGAAAGCACACACACACACACACGTCTGTTTTTCCTTGCTTAAAAACAGAAGTAGATGAGTCTCATGGAAAATTACATTTTCTCTGGAACTCTCAGGAAAAGTCAGACCTTAGTTTATTTGTACAATATCTATTTGTGACTTGGATATGCAACCAAAGTGATGTGCTCACAACCATGCAAAACATTGGTTTTCTGAAATCTTTTATTATTTTGCTGGTTGTAACAGTGTTATATACTTGTTTGTAAACACTTGAGGGGAAAAAAAACCAGAAAAATTATAACAAGGAAAACAAACTCCCGAAACCATGCCTACCAAAGATACAAATGTTAATATTTTGGAATTTTATATGCAAGATTTATATTTTCCTAGTACATGTGTTACAATATGGAAATCATAATTACTTTGTTGTTTGATAATGATGTTCTCACATGGTATATTTGAGAATGGCTCCAGGTTATAAAATATTATTGGATTTTCAATTTTGATTACAATAAGGTAGTCTTTCTTTCTTTCTCTCTTTCTTTCTTTTTTCCTTAACTCACAGTTCTTCTTTCTCAGTCTCCTGAATGCTGGGACTATGGACACATAACACTACATCTGACTGAAAGATACTTTCTAAAATTCTACCTACTGTCATGTCATTTGTTTCCTCTTTAAAATATTTACCTATTTCTACTGTAATGATTTACCTTCAATAAAAATTCCCAATTACTATCTTTTGGGTTTATGTGTAGATTTATAGGCACATTCTAATTATTACAAATGAGGGAAACCATGCAGCCTATGTTTCTTTGGGTCTGGCTTACTTCACTTAAATATAATTTTTCCATGTCTTCGCACTTCCTTATAAATGGGACAGTGTTATTCTTTCTGATAGAGGCATAGATAATTTACACAATTCCATTGTATGTATATACCAAATTTTCTGGATCAATTCATCCCTGAGGGGCATTTGGGTTGATTTCCTATCTTGGCTATGGTAAACAATACTGCAATAAATAAAGTTGTGCTAGTGGCTTTAGTGTAGCCTGGTTTTTGGTCAAACATCTGCACATGATTAAATAAACAGCAGTCTAAACAATCACACAATGGTAACAAAGGGCTCAATAGCTATACGCGTGTGATCATACAAAATGATTCTTATCAAAATGAACTCCAAGAAATGGTAGCAAGAGAATTTTTAAATTATACTTTTTCTTCCTTTGTTTTTCTTTCCTTTTTTCTTTGATTTACTCCATCCTGTTGTTGGTTTTATTTCTGTACCCTTTGTCTCCTATGTAAGTTTATCTGAATTGGGGAGGACAGGGGAAGCACAGAGACTGTGGGACACAGGGTGAACCAATTCAGCCGTGAAACCCACCATACTCGGTATTAAAAATGAATTATACAACCTGTGTGTGGTGGAGGGAGGGATAATTGGGAGGGAAAAAATTTGGAAAGAATAAGGGAGGGGTAACATAGTTTAAAAGGAAATGCACTCATTACCTGATTTATGTAACTGTAACCCCTCTGTATATCACCTTTACAATAATTTTTTTAAAAATCTAAAAAAAAAAATCCCAATTAACCTGAATACTCTATCAAAGGTCTTGGCATATATTGCCACTTGAAAGTTTTCATGTCCATTGGTGGTTATCTTTGCAAAGAACATGCATGGGGACCTCCTTGAGGCCTCTATCTTTTTTGTGTGTGGGTCATGGGGCTTGTAGCTGATCTGGATACTGTCCCTGAGCTCTTCAGCTCAAGGCTACCACTACCCCTGGGCCTGGGTGTTGTCCCTGAGCTCTTCAGCTCAAGGCTACCTCCCTACCCTGGAGCCAAGCCCCACTTCTATTTTCTAGAGGTTAATTAGAGATAAGAGTCTCAGGTCCTCTTCCTAACTATCCACCATCTTACCCATCTTTCTTTAGAACAATAGCATAGACAACAGAGACTTCATTCAAATTTGAGCCCTGAAAGAACATCTTATCACTGTGTATGGGATCTACTCCAGTTGGCTCTATATCCCTGTGCATTTCCTACCCAAGGACAAGAAATATTGGAGGAAACACTTGCATCTATAACAAACATATGCAGGTATGTTTTTCTTGTCATGACCCCTTGAACAGTACCATATAACAACTATTTTGTCACATGCATATTGCATTCTGTATTCTAAGTAACCTACCCAGAATGTGTAGAGTGTTTATGAGTGGAACCTATACTCAAATACTCTGCCATATTTACTGAAGATTATCGGAAGAATTTGACATTCGCAGAGAAATTTGGGAACAGACTCCCAGACCAGCAGTATCCCCTGCAGTTACCCAGGAATGATGAATGTATTTGTAGCTTAGGTTTATTCCCTTGGAACAAGGGTTCCTTTCAATCAGCACCCTCCCTCCAGGCTTCTACCCCAGAATACAGGCAGACAGGCCTTCCCCACCCCCTGTGACCCTGTCCTGAGGCCCTGTTCTCTGTAGGATTCTTCTTTTGCATAAGTTCCATTCATTCCAAAGGAGCAAAAAGTTCTGTTTGCCCTTCATGTCTCAACCTAAACAAAATTTAAGCCAGGTAAATGCACATAACAGAGCCTTGCACTTTGAAGAAGCCCCTTCAGCAATATAAAAGATATTCAAATACTTATAATATTGGAATTGAAAAATGACTTCTTTTTTGTATTGGTATTAGGGCTTAAACTTGGGGCCTAGACATTGTTCCTTAGTTCTTTTGCTCAAGGCTGGTGCTCTACTACTTGAGCCACCACTCCATTTCTGGCTTTCTGGTGGTTTTCCTGAACAGGCTTTGAATCAGGTTCCTCAGGTCTCAGCCTCTTGAGCAGTTAGAATTATTGGTGTGACTGTTGGTGGAAGTGTAAAATCATTCAACCACTATGGAAAGCAGTATGGTGGTTCCTCAAAAGACTAAACAAAGAGCTCCCCTATGACCCAGCAATTCTACTACTTAGCATTTGCCCAAATGTCCAGAAACAAGCCCATACTAAAGCCACTAGCACAACAATGTTCATTGCAGCACTATTTACCATAGCAAAGATATGGAACCAACCCAGATGCCCCTCAGTAGATGAATGGATCAAGAAGATGTAGTACTTATACACAATGGAATTCTATGCTGCTATCAGAAGGAATGACATTGGCCCGTTTGTAAGGAAATGGAAAGACTTAGAAACAATCATATTAAGTGAAGTAAGCCAGACCCAAAGGAACATAGACTCAATGGCTTCCCTCATTTGTAATAATTAGTACACATCTAGGATTCTCCTAGCAGAGGATTACAATAGTACAAAACCTAGATTCATAAGGTCAAAAAGTTGAGACTAAATGAAAGATCTCTAGGGTATGGAAACAAGAGCTTTTATCTTATGTGATTGTTTTTCTTAATGTACTATATTATTTCTCTTCTCTTTTGTTGCCCTTTGGTTAATCTCATATTGTTACTATACCTGACTGTGTTACCTGGTATATTGTATATATGTATGATTATCTGAAATAGAAAAGGGAAGAGGGGAAAACAAGATGATTGGGAGGGTGTGGGTGGAAGGAAATGGGAAAAACATGAGAAAGGGTATTAATGTAACTGGCAAATGTAACTGTAATCCCTTTATACATTACCTAGACAATAAAAAATGAAATGGCAAAAAAGCATTATTAGTGTGAGTCACTAGTGCCCAATTTGAAATCAATATTTACTAAAAGTTGCAAGCAAAAACTATTGATATGTCTCAGTGATAGCTCTTGTACATGTACAAGCAAGACTCTGGCTTCCATCCGCAGCACTGCAAGAAAACAAAAAACATAATACATTTTGAAATGCAAGCTTGTTTTTCTTTTTTCAGATACTGGGGCTTGAACTCAGGGCCTGGTACTGCCCTTAGCTTTATCCATTCAAGGCTAACCTAGACCTGCACTCTAATGGTCTTAATATACTCTATTGTTAAATACTCAGTCTTTTCTGTGCATTTTATCTCTCCTTATCCTAGCTTCGCAAAAACAGGTGAACTACATTAGTCTAGAAAGCTCTACTTCTCCCTGATATTACCAAAGATCTCAAATTATAATTAACATAAATAAGAGAATAATTTAATATCAGAGCTTTTCTAAGTTACTTTGTGACAATGTCACTTTCAGAAGATGTTAAGTGCTTTATTTTTTGACCACCCTATTAGCAAATTAAAAATTAGGCTGACATGACTTTCCTCTGGAAACTTGTTTACGTTTGTACTCTGCCCAAGAGGAATGTTTTGAATCTGAGCTAACTAAGCACTCTCTGGGATCTGGTGTTTAAAATAATAAAGAACACTCTGGAACATTTAAGCCAGACTGGAGGCTTTCCTGTCCAACACCTGTCATTTTCCATCTGTGGCCACAAAATTTGGCTGGGAGCTCATGTGCTTTTCCTAGCAGAGGCCTGGCAGATGTCATCCTATTAAGTCATATGATTAGAGTCCTAAGGAGACCTGTTTCTATCTCCCTGTAATTTGCTACAAGGGGAATGAAGGTATCTTAACATCTAGCATAGACAAATTTTAAAATGTAATAAGAGATTTAAAACCTGTGGCTAACCCTGTGTGCAGACTACTAAAGCTTCCCAATTCACAGATGCTCTTTTAGCGAGCTACAGAAAAGCTGCCCTTAACTAGCAGAAGAAATAGACTCTCTGCTACCTGTAAGGTTAGAGTGGGATGGAATGGCATTGCTAGCAAGCCATGTCCCTCACAAGCAAGTAAGAGCATTGCAGGGTTTTCCCTGCCAAGGCTGGAGGGTCTTGGTGAGGAAATTGGTCATGGAGGGAATGGAACTGCTGCTACTCTGCGCCTATTATTTGACTAAGTGCTTGGGTTTTACATTGGTTCTCCATGGCAAAGAATCATGTTAAACCTAGATTTTGGAAAGTTAGACCACATAGAGCTATTTCTGTTTGTATTTTTGTCTTTATCTTTAACTAGTTGTGCAAAGGGATTTTGACTCACCATGTCAGTTTTTGACTACAATGCATTTAATCAATGTCATCCCTCCCATTATTCTCCCCCACCTCTCCTAACCTCACCCATCCCCTTAATCATTTCACATGTCTATTGAATATTATTCTCCTGCCCTTCCTCTCTCCATTGATCTGTCCCACCCCCTTCCCCAACCTCCTTGCCCCCCAACAAGCTTCAGATTCCTAGTACTCTTTTTGTTAAGCAGTAAGTTAGAGTTTGAAGGAGTTACAACATTGCACTTCTACCTTGCAAGTATCATGCTTTAGACAATAGATTTATGTATATAGGCATATGATTTCCTATGTGTTTATCATTTAGATTTAACTGCCACATATGCTATTTTGTACTCTATTTTCTAAATACAATTTTTTTGCCAGTATTTATTTTGAACTTAGGGCCTTACACTCTCTTGGCTTGCTTCCTTGGATAAAGCACTGACACTTGACCTACACCTCCAGAGCTGATTTAGTTGGCTAACTGGAGATGAAATCTCATGAACATTTCTACCCAGGCTGACCTCAAACTATGATCTTTCATGTCTCAGCTTCCTGAGTAGCTATGATTGCAGCATGAACCAACACATCTGGCATGATAGTATGTTTTTTTAATGCGGTATAATCAATCTTGTTCCCCTCAAGATGTAGATACTTAAAAATAAATTAATAACTGAGGTAAACTTCTTCATTTGTGAGGTTGCCCACAAGAAGCTTAGTCATCCACTGCTAACACATGGATCAGGAGTCATCAGCCCCCTTCTTCCTTCTGGCACTATGCTGTTCTCTCATCAGAACAACCATTGGGGTGTTCTGCCATAATATGAAGACTCACTCATTTTAAGTTGTCACCAAGCTCAATCTAGATACCTGTTTCCATCTTCTTTAGAACAGGGCCTCTTAATAGGGACAATTATGAATTAGTGTATGCAGCCATAGTCAGACTGCGTTGCTGTGAAAACTATTGAGACAATCAACTCAGAAGTAGGAAAAGTTTATTTTGGCTCAGGGTTTCAGGTATTTCAGCCCAATGTCACTTAGCCCTGTTGCTTTGGGCCTGTAACAAGGAGAGTGCCTGTGACAGGCAATGGGATATATAACAAAAATACTCATTTCGGGGCAGCCAGAAAGCAAAAAGAAAGAAACAGGCTGAATCTTACAGCTGCCTTTGAAGGTGTGGCCTTCTGGATGTACCTTCCTTCCACTAGGGTCTACCTCCACAGATTCTACCACCTTCTGTTCTTCCACCTTCTACCAAATCTTTAGCATATAGGCTTTGGCAGATACTTATGATCCAAACTATAGGATGTGTGTGTGTGTGTGTGTGTGTGTATGTTGTTTCTCTGCTTTCAACTTCTAGCTGAAAGTCCATATTTCTTTTAGTTATGAATATAAGCACCTATAACTTTCGTACTGACAAAAAGTTGTATTCAACACTACAAATTTAGAATATGATTGTCTTCTCTTTTTGCACCTATAGAACAGACTCCCTTCGCTGTGCCATCATATTCTGTGATTTAGTGTACAAGGGACAACTACAGTCTAAAAATATTAGTATAATGCAATGAAGAATGAATGTTACTATAGTGTAATGAAAAATTAAGATGTTTTGAGAGGGAGAGACTACATTCACTCAACTTATTGCCAATATATTTTGCTAGTAATTTCCATTTGATGAACTTTTAATAAGTTAGAAATTCAGTTTTGTATGCATGCATATGTGTATGCATATATGTATGCATATAAAGAAAAATCATTGAAGGGATGGTTTGATATTATATAAGGTTTTAGGTACCCCCTGCGAAGATTTCACAAGTAAATAGTGAGCACTGTACCACACATGCCTGTTCCTCAAGGGGAATGTCAGAGAGTATCCCTTCACAGTGTACTGTACTATTCCCAGGATTTCAAAGCTGTGGGCTCCTTGTCACAGAAGTAGAACTATATCTTATACTCAAGTCTTCATTTTTCTCGCTCTTTACTCTGTGTCCACAGATGAGCTCTTTTTTCCTCCTCACTTTCAAATGGTTGAAAACCATTTTAAAAATAAACAAAAGAACCTAAAAACCCTATTTCCCCTCTCCACCAATTTGCCTCTGCTAATCAAACAGTCAGAAACAAAGGTCTCCTGAAATCTAATCGCAATTGTGGGTTCTATAACAGTAAATGCTATGCTCCCAGCTTTCTCTTCTTTTCCCTTTGCTTGCTGATATAGTCTCCGGATTTATGCCAATGCCTCCCTGGTCACTGTCCATGTGTTAGCCCTTTCTGGTGTGTTAAATAGAATTTCAGAGTTCAAGTCAGAAAAAAAAATTACTATGTCCGGATGTTCAACTGCTTATGGATGTGGCCAGCAGCACTTTTGTGTGACAATTCAAGCTAGTCCTCTGTTTCAACTCGAATCATTTATAAAGGCAGGTCTTTTCCTGACGATACAGGCAGAGAAAGGGCAGCCAGCGTGGGTGGTCTGGGGCTCCCTAGCCCAAACTCAGGGAACGATGACATCAGCTCTCCCAGGCAGTAGGCCTGAGTAGCCTGCATTATCTCTGCTAGAGCATTCATCACCAGACAGGCAGCAGGGACAGGGACATTTGGAAATGATATTTTAAAACTTGACATTGAGAAAGATTTCAAGATATTTTTTTTACAAGCATTAGTGGAACACTTCTGTAACTGTATACATTTTGATGGGGAAAGGGATGTCATGATATTGCAAACTGGCCCATGAGTCTCCTTGTGCCTGTTTCAATTGTTAATTCTGGGTTTTATTCTTCTTTCTTCTCCTCCCCAAAGCACTGTTAATAGTCTTTTCTCAGACTTCTGGTAAGCATTCTGGGTTGGCACAGAGAGGAAGCAGACACAGTATTCTGCATGGAGTTGAAGAAATTTTCAATCTAAATTAAAGTTTATGCAAAATGCAAATGAAAACAGACAAATTTGAAATTTCCACCAGCTTTTCAAGGATATTGAAGACTATGTAACTTTAATGAATGTTCCTGAGTCCTAGTCCAGGGACCTGGTGAAATTTGTGCTCCAAGTGAAGAATCTGAGATAAACTGCATCTCCATCTTTCTCTATGACACAGGTCATTTCATCTCCCTGAGGTTATGATCTAGTATAAGCAATTTCTATTCTTTACCCAGGTATACAGTTCCTCCAATAATACTTATGATCCTCGCCTCTCAACTGAATAATTAGTTTCTTCTTATACTCATTTTATATTCATCTAAATGCTTAGTAGAATTAACCTACTCGAGTTTAAATCATGGATCTGTCTGAATAGGTTTTATGATATTGGTTAAATTGAATGAACTTCTTCATTTCTTTTTTGGAACATGGGTCATAATAATTGGTATGTAACTTAGTGTTACTTAGAGCAGATGACATTACAAATACACAGTATGTATTGAAGGATGAGCCTACAGTAAATGCTGAGTGTATGTGAGTCATGGAATGTTAACATCATTGTCCTTTTGTCTCCTTCTAATATGTACTCAAGTCACTTCTATGAAGTTATTTTCCTCTCTCAAAGTGACTTGTATTGAGAGCAGGAAGATACTACGACTTATAGCTATATCCTACCTACTCAGGAGGCTGAGATCTGAGGATCTCAATCAGCTTCGGCAGAAAATTCAGAGATTTTATCTCTAATTAATCAGCACGATTTCCAAACTAGAACTGTGGCTCAAGCCCTAGAGTTTTACCCTTAAGGGAAAGAGCTAAGGGACAGTGTCCAGGATCTGAGTTCAAGTACCAGTACCAACACAATACATACATACATATATACATACACACACACACACACATACATACATACATACATGATAGTGATATGGATGCTGAGTTCTGAAACTCACCTGATTGAAACTCAACACATCCTCCTGATTCATAACAGGCTGTGTAAGTGATTGAGAAGAGCATTATTGATGCAGAGAAGTTCTGAGATTATTTTCTGACTCACTGAAGCATCAGAAACAGCCATGGGACCACTGCAGCCATGTACGGACTTCTTCAGACAGCTGAGCCACAGACGCCTCTTCCTCTCGGATAATAGCCACTTTGCTTTCTGATTAGAGATATCTGAATCCCCTGAAATGTGGCCAAAAACAGTTGATTGCTTTTTCTAAATGTTGTTACCTCAAATAAAATTCCCTCTAATTGCATTTGCAATTTCTAACAATGTTTGGAAATTCCTAAAATGGGAATCAGATAGCTGGTAGAATAAAATAAAGCATGGGAATAGAACCTGTAGACTGAGCAGTAGATCTGGCTTTTAGTCAACTGGCTGTGATATCTTCTTTCAGCTTCAGTTTTACCATCTGATAAAGACTAATGAAGAAACCCGTGACACTGGCTCATGCATAGGCTACAATCTGAGGATAGTAGTTTGAAGCCTGCCCTGGCAAAAAGTCTGGGAGAATCTTATCTCTAATTAACTAGGAAAAAAGAAAGAAAGCAAGCCTGGACAGCAGGCCCACACCTGTAATCTTAGCTACTCAGGAAGATGAGATCAGAGGATAGTGGTTCAAAGCAATCCCGGATATGGATATGACAGTGCATGAGACTCTTATCTCCTATTAACCACCAGAAAACCGAAAGTGGCACTTGGCTCAAGAGTTAGAGCTGTACCCTTGAGTTGAAGAGCTCAGGGACAGCCACCAGGCCCAGAGTTCAAGTCCCACAACGGAAGCAAGGAAGGAAGGGAGGAAGGAAGGAAGGAAGGAAGGAAGGAAGGAAGGAAGGAAGGAAGGAAGGAAGGAAGGAAGGAAGGAAGGAAGGAAAAAAGGAAAAGAGAAGGAACAAATGTGGAAGTGGAGGTATGGCTCAAGTAGTAGAGTGTCAGCCTTGAGAAAAAAAAGGAAAGCAAGAATGTCAGACCTTGAGTTTAAGGTTCAGTGTTTGCAAAAAAATTTTAAATAAGAAACAATGGAAAATAGAAATATAGACTCTGCCTCTTCAAGGTTTTTTTTGAAAGATTAAATGAGATAAAATAGGAGGAATAGTCAATGATTAAAGACAAGGGAGGAATAATTCTCCTGAGAAAAACAAGTCTGATTTCTGTAGATAATGACTTGGGATTTCTTTTAAACAAATTGTAAGATCTAATGAGAATGGATATAATTATGCAGGATTCAAACATTCACACCGTGAAGGCCAAAGGGGGATAATCTTAGGAAAGGATCACAAAGGCTCAATAGCTATGCACCTATGATCATATAAAATGTTTATGGAAATGAGCTCCAAGAAATGGAAATAAGAGATTTTATATTATTTTACTTAGCTTGTTTTTGTTCCCTGTCTTTCTTTCTTTTTTTTTGTACCCTTTGTCTTCTACGTAGGTGGGGGAAGGTAGGAGGAACACAGAAATGATGGGACAAAGGATGAACAAATGTAGCAGTGATACTCACTAGATACTGTAGAAAACAAGCTACACAACTTATGGGGGACAGAGTTGGGAGGGAAAAATGAGAATGTACTCATTACTTGAGTTGTGTAACTGTAACTACTCTGTATAATACCTTTACAATAAAAAATAATCAGCCAGGAGTAGTGGCTTAACCCTGAGCCTGAGATCTGAGGATCTCAGTCCAAAGCAGCTGAGCACTAAATAATATGAGACTCATATCCAATTAACCACTAGAAAACCAGAAGTGGTGCTGTGGCTCCAGGGGTAGGGAGGGAGCTCAGGGACAAGGCCCAGGCCCAGGCATAAGGCAGTAGCCTTGAGCTGAAGAGCTCAGGGACAGCGCCCAGGCCCAGAGTCCAAGCCCCACGACTAACAAAATAAATAAATAAATAAATAAATAAATAATCAACCAATCAATCAAAATTAAAATAATGGATGAACAAGAACATAGATGCCTTAGCTACATGACCTTTACCACTGGCTAAAGCTTGGTCTGATGCCTCTCATTATATTTTACTTGTCCAGTGAGAGAGCAACTCACTTGAGAAAGTAACCAAACCAGGACAGAATAGAGAGAAGTGGCAGCTTGGAAGAAGGGTTTCAGAGAGAATGGCTTCAGGATGCTGGATGGGATGTAAAATAAGTATATTGGATTAAATTATTTCTTGTGGTGTAGCACTAACAGTGTGGTTTTAGGAGAGAAGGTGATGGTGGGGAAAGAAGTAGAAAAAGTAGCCATGTGAATTTGACCTTAAACCAAACAAATACTATTTATCCAAAAGTCTTTCAGAAATGAGCACTTGGCAAAAACCATATATTCTGGATTGTGGGGAGTAAAAAGGAACCTCTCAAACTGCTCCCTCTCATAAGAAGCAAACAATATGGAAAACTACTCTCTTACACAAGAAGCTTCCTGGTCTTCTCTAAGATTCTGAAAAGCTGCATAGGTTTCTAAAGGTCTCATGGTTAGGAAGGATAAAATACAGAATTTGGAGAACTGGGAGTTTGACCTAGTAGTAGAGTACTTGCCTAGCATGCACGAAGACCTGGGTTTGATTCCTTGGTATCATGTACATACAAAAAAAAAAAAAAAGCAAGAAATGGTGCTGTGGCTCCAGTGGTAGAGTGCTAGCCTTAAGGAAAGCCCAAGAACAGTGCTCAGGACCTGAGATCAAGCCCTAGGACTGGCAAAAAATAAAAGAAAAAAACAGAATTTGGATCTTACCCCAATATCGGTATACTTCCTATAACATATAAACTTAATCCCTTTGATAGGGAAGGGGGGAAAACCAAGACAGGTGTGGGGGGGTATGGGGGGGGAGAGGGAAATGGGTACCAAGACATGTGAAAGGGTATCAATGTATGTGAATTAATGCACCTTCTATCTGGCAAATATCATGTAACCCTTTTACTAATTACAATAAAAAAAAGTAAGTGGGAGATAATTAAACCAAATAATTCTTTAAAAAAAAAAAAACCTTAATCCCTACACACAGGCAACTATTCAACTCCACTTCCTCCTTGGTTGCTTCCATTTGCATAACATTCATGATAATCTACCTGTCTATCCATGTATTTATCCATGTGTCCATCTGTCTGTCTATCTATCTATCTATCTATGATCTATTTCACAGTGGGGCTTAAAACTCAAGATTTTGCATTTCCCAAGTAGGCATTCCAACTTGAGCTAGCAAGGTCTCCAGTCCTTCTTGCTTTAGATATGATTTTCTATTTTTTGTCTGAGTTGACATGAATTACAATCCCACTTATACCTCTTGTTTGGCCAGCATGACAGACATGAACCACTCTACACTGACTTTCTCTTTTACCCAGGGTAGTCTTGAACTAAAATCTTCCTCATCTCTAACTCCTAAATAGCTGGGATTAAAACATAGCAGTATTTTAAGCATTTATTTAATGTAATTATGTTAGTAAGTTTGATGAGCACCTCTCTCTTACATGTACAGAGAGAGAGAGAAAAAAGAGAGGGAAAGAAGATAGATAGATAGATAGATAGATAGATAGATAGATAGATAGATAGATTGGTGTAACATTCACTAACAATGTAGAGAAGATTCCCATCAGTCTGACCAATGCCTTGTACTATCTTGTAGTGTATCCCAACACCACCTTATTTCCAGGCAATCACTGATCTGTTTCCTATCACCATAGAAGAATTCAATATTTTCTTAGATTTTACAGACTCACTATCACATTACACATATCCTCTTGTAATCTGGTGACTTTGGTTCAGCCTAATGTTTGTGAAATGCACATGTGAGGTTGTGTAAATGGTTTGCTCTTTTTATTGCAGCATAGCACTTGGTACTACAATATACAACAGTGCAATCCTTAGGAACTGCTCTATTGGTAGTCATTTGGATTGTTTTCAGTTTCTTGCCATCTTAAAGTTTTAATGAAGTTGAATTGCAAGTCTGTGTGTTGATATATGTTTTAATTGCAAGAGTGGGGTTGGGAAATCACACAGTATGCATATTTAACACATGCTTCTTTAAAAGAAGTTGGGAAATGGTTTCCCCAAATATCCATTTTATGGTATCACCATTTGTAATCTCTCCATATCCTTGCCAATACTTAGTGTTTTTGCTTTAGCTTATTTGGAGTTGGAGGGGTGGATTCTGGGGTTTGAACTCAGGTGCCATCTCATTTGAGCCATCCCATTAGCCAGCCCATTTGTGTGTAGGGGGTGCACACACCCTTGTGCCCATCCACTCCCTAGATCCTGGAGCTGGAATTTAGGACCTGGGTAGTGTTACTGAGCTTCTGTGCTCAAATCTTGCCAGTAGTCTATACTCAAGTCACAGCTGCAACTTCTGGCTCTGTGTGTGTGTGTGTGTGTGTGTGTGTGTGTGTGTGTGTGTGAGTGATAATGGGAAATGAGTCTCCCAAGACTTTTCTGCTTGGGCTGGCTTCAAACACCAATCCTCAGATCATAATCTCCCAAATAGCTAGGATTACAGGTGTTAGTCACCAATGCTTGGCTCTCCCAACTTCAGTTGTTTTGTTGTTGTTGTTGTTTGGTTTTTGTTTTGGATAGGTTCTCACATTTTTGCCACAATCATCCTGGATCAAATCTCCTGTGCAGTGGAGAAAAGAAATACGGACTGCCTTGCTGGATTTATGTGTTTAGATGGGGGTCTTGATCATTTTTTTCCTCATGAAGGTAGCCTCGTATTGCAATCCTCTAGAATTTTGCCTCCCGAGCAATTGGGATTAAAGGCACTCCTACCCTTTCTAAAGTGACACCTGTTCCTTACCATGATACTATGAATTCCCAGTGCATGGCTGTTTATTGATAGAAGCAAAGCCAAATCTACAACCCTTACTATGTGCCCTTCCATCCTTAAAACAGGAGATGCACAAGCAGGTAAGCATTGCTGATATATAACACACAAGTATGTCATTTACCTTTCTGCTATCACCTAGAAAATAGGTTAGATTGACAGAAGTCAGCCACTCAGACTTCACATTGAAATTCTCTTTATTTGAAGTTGCAGCTAAGTGAATACTTTAGTTGCAAGTTTTATAAATAGTGATTTCTATTTAGAAAGATTCATTTATTCTCTTTTCTTTTCTTCCTCGATGCTAATGCATTTTAAATTTGGGCCTTACTTTAAAAATAGTATTTTACTGTGAGGATAATGTATAGAGGGGTTAAAGTTACATACACCAGGTAATGGGTACATTACTGCTCAAACCTGGATACCCCTTCATATGTTTTTGCAAACTTTCCCTCGACACACCCCTGTCAATCATCTTGTTTCCCCACCTTCTCTTCCCTATTTGAAATAAACAAAAAAAGTATATACAATATACTAGGTAACAAAGTCAGATACAGTTACCACGTGAGATTAATCATAAGTGGAAAGAAAGAAAATAAATAATTTTACATTTTAAGAACAACAACAAACACTAACCTCTTGTTTCCATATCCTAGAGTTCATTTCATTTAGTCTCATCCTATATGACCATGCTTACATAGCTTTTGAGCTATTGTGATCTGTTAGGAGAATCCTAGATGTATAGTAATTATTACAAATTAGGGAAGCCATGGAGCCTATGTTCCTTTAGTTCTGGCTTACTTCACTTATGATGTTTTCCAGGTCTTTCCAGTTCCTTAAGACTGGGATGATGTCATTCTTTCCGAAGGCAGCATAGAATTCCAGTGTGTGTAAGTACTACATTTTCTTGGAGTTTCTGCATGGCAAACTACATAGCTAACAAGTTAAATAGAAAGTCCATAATGCAGGAGAAGATCTTCAGTAGCCATACAACAGACAAGGGCCTCATATCTAAAATATACCTACAGCTCAAAAACTTGATTCTGGTAACAACAAATCCTCAAACAACCATCCCATTAAAAAGTGGGCTAAAGATGCAAAGAGAGACTTCTCTGAAGAGGAAATAAGAATGGCCAATAAACACATGAAGAAATGCTCGACATCTCTGGCCATAAAAAAAACGTAAATCAAAACAACTTTGAGATTCCACCTCACTCCAGTTAGAATGACCATTATTAAGAAATCTAATAACAACAGATGCTGGTGGGGATGAGGCCAGAAGGGATCGCTACTACTGGTGGGAGTGTAAACTCCTTCAACCACTGTGGAAAGCAGTATGGCGATTGCTCAAAAGATTAAACATAAAGCTCCCCTATAACCCAGCAATCTCACTCATTTACCCAAATGTCGAGAAACAAGGCCATACTAAAGGTACTAGCACAATGATGTTCATTGCAGAACTATTTACCGTAGCTAAGATATGGAACCAACCCAGATGTCCCTCAGTGGATGAATGGATCAAATTTGGGCCTCATACTTTAATGGGAAGGAAATCTATTAGTTGGACTATGCCTCCAATACTTTTTGCTTTTACTTTATTATCTTTTTTTTTTTTTACTTTTTGCTTTACTGATTTTTGGAATAGAGTCTCATTTTTCACCAGATTTGGCCTTAAACCTTAAAGATCCTCTGGACCTTATTCCAAGTAGCTGAGACTCACAGCATGGGCCACTGCTCTGGCCTTCTATTAGGATTCTTGTAATGCATGGTGATAATTCATTGTACTCTTAATTTACTTTTCCCTAATGATTAAGGCTACTCACTTCATGCACTTATTGCACGTCTCATTATCTCTTATTTTATATGTCTGTTCTAATCCTTTGCTATCTTCCCATTATACAAAAATGGGAATTTTGAACAAAAGTTAATTTTGTTCATAAGAAATGTTACTCTGTTATAGATTTAAGCATCTTCTTAGTTAAGTGTTGTGAATATTTTTCTCCCAACTTATGACATGCCTTTGATTTTTTTTTCGTGGTACTAAAGTTTCAACTCAGGACCTTGAGCTTAATAGGAAAGTGCTCCAACACTTCAGTTGTGCCCCCAGTCCTCCATCTCCTTTTTTTGGTGCTTTTGAGCCAGTCCTGGGGCTTGATTTCAGGGCTTGGGTTTTGTCCCTGAGTGGTGTTTTTTTGTTGTTTTTGTTTTGTTTTTGCTTAATATTAGCACTCTACCACTTGAGCCACAGTTCCATTTTCAGCTCTTTTGTAGTTAATTGAAGAGTTTCATGAACTTTTCTGCCTGGGATGGCTTCTGTGATCCTCAAATCTCAGCTTCTTGAAAAGCTAGGATTGTAGGCACGAGATAATACTGCCTGGCTTGCTATTTCACTTTCTTTCTTTCTTTCTTTCTTTCTTTCTTTCTTTCTTTCTTTCTTTCTTTCTTTCTTTCTTTCTTCTTCTTTCTCTCTCTTTTCTTTCTTTCTCTCTTTCTTTTTTTGATAGAAACCTTGAAGTAGCAGAGAATTTACATTTTGATCAAGTTTGAGCTACTGTATTTCTTCACTTACTTCCTCAAGATTGCTTCTGGAAATATTATAGCTTTAAGCTGTAGGGTTGTACCCTTAAGGTTATAATCTATTGGAAGTTGATTATGAATGGGATGAGTGACTGGCTGGAAGTTCACTTCTTTCATGCCTAAATTATTCAATTGCAATTTCTTAAACCACAAAACACATATTCTCCAGGTTGAGCCACCTTGGCATTTTATGTGGTCCTGTCTTAACCCTCTTCTCAAGCCCATCAATCTGTGTCTGGATTGCACCATGTCATCACTACTCATAACATCCATTGTTCATGAGATTAAAATTTGCAAGTAACAGCAACATCTAAGTCCTTCTGGGTTTTTTTCCCCATATACTTGCAACAAATGATGGTTCCAGATCACATTGCTAGAAGACAGCCAGGTCAGAAGCAAATGTTGACGGCTCTCACCCACAGCAGATCTACCTTACAGGACTGGGAAGAGGGCAGCAATTCCAGGGCTTGAGTACCAGGACTGGGAAGAGGGTGGCAATTCCAGGCTTTGAGAACCTTAAGCAGTTGAAAGCCTGGAATGCTGCTCAACAATACCCCCAAAACCTGCAGTCAGCACACAAGTGGAAATCACTCTGTAATTGGAGTTCAGTGATGCAGATAATACAGAGTGGAGACCACAGGCTGACAGAAAGCCCTCTAGCATTGGAGGCCCTTTCCCAACATCTACACAACTCAGAACCAAAAGGAACATAAGGGACAGAAACTGGGGGAGAAATGCTCTTCTATGTAAACATTTTATATCTACTTGTCTTTGAGCCATTTTGAAAAGCACTGATCTCTGCAAGATTAATGAGAAATGATCTTCATTCTACCTAAAGCTCACAGAAGATCCCTAGTGCTTGGAGGGAAGGGCCAGGTGGACCAGATCCCATGGCTAACCAATGGCCACGGTGTACCAGTAATGTTAGTTTGGGGAAGAACTGACTGTATTTATTGCCAGTCATCAAATAGTTAAATGGGGCTCATAGTTTACAATGCTGATGCTGCTTGATAAATAATCCTAGTAGTTGAGGCAGAGCCTTCAAAGTTTAATCCTAAAAGAAAAATGGCTAAAAGACAATAATAATGTCCTGAGTAGAAGTTACAATTGATCCCACTATGAAAAGAAAATTCTTTCAAACATATAACTTCATTAAAATTATGTAGTACATAATATTTCTTACATAAATATCCTATCTGGGCCTATGTACGCCTGTTTTTCTGTCTCTCTGAGTCTCTATGTATGTCTGTCTTTCTCTGTGTCTATGTATGTCTGCGTATGTCTGTCTGTCTGTCTGTCTCTCTCTCTCTCTCTCTTTTTCTCTCTCTCTGTAGTACTGATAGATTTGAGATCAGCTAAACCAAAGACAGTGTGAGACACTGGTCCTGTTGACAAAAGCCTTGAGTAGACATAATGACTAAGTATAACAGGGTATAGAGGTAATGCTCTCTGGAGCAGAATATGTGGGAAGAACTGAGGAAGGTCAGACCAAATCTGAATTTTTCTTAATAATATGTTGGCATTTACTTATCAATTGTAACAGAAATGTCACTGTAATGCAAACAGTCAATAGGAGGGAACACTGGCTGAGGCCCACATGGGAGTTCTGATAACCTTCCCATTTCCAAACTCTAAAACTATGCTTAGCCAGTTTCATATGGCTCACACCTAAAATTCATCTTACTAAGGAGACTGAGATCAAAGGATCCCAGCTCCAAGGAAGCAAGGGAAAGTCCTTGAAACTCTTATCTACAACGAATCAGCAGAAGGCCAGTTGTGGCTCAATTGGTGAAGTGCCAACCTCAAACAAAAAATAAAAAATGCTAAGGGACAGCATTCAATCCCTGAGTTCAAGCCATGTACCCGCACTAAAACAATTAATTAGTTAATTAAATAATTTAACAATTCTTCAAAGTTTAAAAATATATGAAAGGAAGAGAACAAAGATGCAATTCTGTCAGAGAAGATACATGACGAATATATCCTAATAATGTTCTCACTGACTCTCCTCAACCAAGAATCAAATTTTCTTTATAAAACAAATATCAAGGCAGAAGATATTCCGTGCTATGATAGAAAATTAGTACTTTCTTTTTCTTCCTTTTCATTTTTCTAAATTGAGTTTATCTTTCTTGCAAAAATTAACAAAACATCAGGTGCCCAGTGGCTCACGCCTGTAATCCTAGTTACTCCAGAAAGTTGAGATCTGAGGACCACAATTCAAATTCAGCCCAGGTAGGAAAGCGTGTGAGACTTTTACTTCCAATTAAGCACCAAACAGCTGGCAGTGGACAGCTAAGAGACAGAATCCGGGCTCTAAGATCAAGCCCCAGTACCACAACAAAATTTTCTTTAGTCAATGAAAATCAAATATTAATACTGGCTAAAAAGAGAAAGGAAAGAAAACAAAACAAAACAGAATAAAAAAATATTGCTTTAAAAAGGTGAGAATTTGATCCCCTGCTTTTAACCATGAAGAGGATTAAGGTCAACTGTGTAAAATAGTTAGAAGTTATAGTTGTTGTTGATGGCATCAGCGTAGGGGTGTACCTCTGAGATGCCCACAAATGATCTATCTCACCTGCAACACGTGGCAGTGGACTTTTGCCCTGGCAATGCCAACCAAGAGAGATGTGAAGTCTGTGTTGAGAATTGAGCCTGAAAATGGCCACAGTCAGTAACAGAATACTGAACATAAGAAATAGATGACTACCAAAATTCAAATGTCTTCCATCCTTCAGCAGCTGAGTGACCCGTGACTTACTTTCTTCATTCTTTTAGTGGCCTTTTTTTTTAGTCTCTTTTTCCTTTTTCCTTTGTGTGTGTGTGTGTGTGTGTGTGTGTGTGTATTAGAGATGGGGGTTGAACTCAAGTTCTCATAGTTGCTATACAAACACTCTGCCACTGGAGCAATACTCCCAGGCCTGTTTCTTTAGTTTATTTTTCAGATAGGGTTTCACTTTTACCCAGAACCAATCATGGACTGTGAAATTGCTAAAGTCTCACAGCTTTCCTGAACAGGCTGGCTTTGAACTGCTCTCTGTCTGGCTTTTTGGTGGTTTGTTGGAGATAAGAGTCTTATAAATTTACTTTCTAGCTTGGCTTTGGCTTCAAACTGAGAATCCCAAATCTCAGATTCCTGACTAATTAAGATTACAGTAGTAAGCTGCTGATGCCTGGTGGTCATAGTCATTTTGAAAGTACTACATGATCTGTGTTTTCATTGACCTGTAAGTATCTGCCTACAGTATTATGAAAAACAATAGCAAATACAGAGAAAAAGAAAAGTGCCAGAAAGAAGCCTTCAAGCTTCTTTAGTGGAACACACTAAAAGGTAATAGACAATTATTTGAGAAATTCACAATTTTGATGTTGGTCTTATGACTTTTAAATTAATGTAAAAGTGCTAGCAAAATCAATAACAACATCAAAAGAATTTATCCAAGTTATAGTCACGTGCTAGTTGTGGAGTTTTTTGTTGTTGTTGTTGTTTCCTACAAAATATGAAAGCTTTGAAGAAGCTTATTTGAACTTTTCCCCGCACAAGTTTAAAATGTCTTTCTTTAAATGATTGCTAGACAATTTGCAGGTCTGTCTAAGTTGGAATCATCATTTCTATTTGGAGATTTATCTAAATCATGTTGATGCTAGATTATATAAAAAAGTTCTTACATCTAGCAGACAAAAATCTTATTTTGTCCTATTATGGGTGGCTACCTACTTCACAGGGTAACCCCATAAAAGAGATTGATTCTGAATATTCTGAACTTAATCTCTTAGCCTAGGGCTCAGAGTCAATCCATCTGTGGATTTATTGATCCACAGTTTTATGTCTTCCAACAAGGAAGAATGATGTTTACGTGTGTGTGTGTGTGTGTGTGTGTGTGTGTGTGTGTGTGTGTGTGTTAGAACTGTGTAGCATGAAGTCAGGGTTGGGTTTTATTCATCAGCTTTTTCCTGCTCAAGGGTAGCACTTCCATCACATGGGCCAGAGCACCACTCCTGGCTTTTTGCCAATTAATTGAGAAGAGTCTCATGGATTTTCTTGCCCAGGCTGATTTTGAACCAGGGTGGTTGTCATATCTCAGCTTCCTCATTAGCTACTATTACAGGCAGGAGTGACCAGATGTCTTTTACATTTTTAAGTGATTGGGAAGAATAAAAGTATATCATGTAATGTAAGCAAAGTATATAAAATTCAAATCTTAACATCCATAAAGAAAGTTTTCTGAAACCCAGCAGAGAGCTGGCATATATGTCTGTACACAGGTCCCTTGTTCTGAGGGAGGATTTGAGTAGTTGGGAGAGAGATCAAACATATTGCTTCCAAATACTGAAATATTTTCTCTCCGGCCACTTATAGAAAGCTTGCCAACCTCCATTCTAGATCAGTACTGTACAACAATGAACTTTCTAGAGCTAGTAGATTCATATATAAAGGTGAAAAATCCACAGGAACCAGATTTGTAAGCTGAGTAGAAGAGGCTTTCAAATGGACAAGGCTCATCCTTTAAATCTCAGGCTCAATGGTTTCCCTCATTCGTCATAATCAGTAGAAACCTTGGGCTCTACTAGCAGAGATTTGCAATAGAGCAAAATCTTGATACATAAGGACATATAATGTGAAGCTAATTGAAAGGACCTCCAGGATAGTGAAACAAAAGCCATATAATGAAAGATTGTTGTCCTTAATGTACTATGTTGTCTCTCAACTCCTTTGCTGTCCCTTAGTTATCTCATATTGGTATAGTATCTCACTTTGTTATCTGATATATTGAATTTATTTGTATTTGGATATTTGAAATTTGATAGGGAAGGGGGGAAAACCAAGACGGGTGGGGGGTGTGGGGGGGAGGGAAACGGGTACCAAGACATGTGAAAGGGTATCAATGTATGTGAATTAATGCACCTTCTATATGGCAAATATCATGTAACCCTTTTACTAATTACAATAAAAAAAAGAAAAAAAATCTCAAGTACATGGCTATCTAGAATGGTAAATGAACAGTGGGACTGTCTCTGGGCTGGCAGGTGGCTTTTTCCTCCAGTGTCTCTGCGTAGGCAAAATTGACCAATGAAATGTCTGAATGCTAGTAATCTCTGTTCCCTCCCCTCTAGGAAAAAATAGCTATCACCTGGAGTTGTCAGAATTATAAAGCTCAAAGTATTACAGCTTACAGGATTATAAGATTTAAATTTTATATAATTTTCTTGTGTTATGTAATATTTTTCTTTTCTTCCCAGCCACTTAAAAATATAAAAGCCAGCCAGGCTCCACTTGTTCATGCTTGTAATCCTAGCTACTCAGGAAGCTGAGATCTGAGGACTATAGCTCAAAATCACCCTGGGCAGGAAAGTCCAGGAGATTCTTAAATTTAATGAGACATTTAACTAAACTCACCACAGACATATTAAGCCATGTTAAGGCAGCAGACACTGACTAGACACTGTCAACAGACAAGGGTATTTCCGTTCCTCCCAGCTGCCTGATTTCCCATTGACCCAAGACCTGGACAAGATGCTACACATAGGTGGTAGGATTTTGTACAGATTCATGGAGGAGTCTGCAATGGAAAGCAACTGACAGTAGGTTAAAAATAACTATTTGCTCATTTTGGTAAAAATATTTATTGAGTGCTTCTTAGTGCCATGTTAGAGAATATGTACTATTACTTTATTGATAGAATGGGTATTTTTAAGAGAGTTTTAAAGAGATGAGAGAAATAATACTCTCTGCCAAATTTTCTATGGGACTAGTTAAGTTTGGAGTCACTTATTCTTAAAATTATTGTTACTTAATCAACTTGCCACAATCCTATGAAGCAATCACTGGAAATCAAGACATTTACTCTGGAATATTTCATTCATATATTAAGAAATTGACAGATATACTGTATATATACATTAAATAATAAAATGACAACATGTTTGTTCCTGAGGAAGCTTAGGAAATAGAAATATATAAATTTCTCTGAAGTTCCCTGTGTCCCTTCTGGGTTAGATTCCCATCCCTCCTACAATAGAAGACTATTCCCCTGATTCCACTGTGAATCCTTCTCTTGTCTTGCTTCATAGGTTTTATGCTTTGCAAATAAAATCTTTTTTTTTGTGGGTCATGGAGCTTGAACTTGGCTTGGGCGGTGTCCCTGAGCTCTTCAGCTCAAGGCTCCCATCCTACTCTTGAGCTAAGCCCCACTTTCTGTTTTCTAGAGGTTAATTGGAGATAAGAGTCTCAGGTCCTTTTGTGCCCAGGCTGGCTTTGAACCTTGATCCTCAGTTCTCAGCCTCCTGAGTAGCTAGGATTACAGGCGTGAGCCACCACGCCCGGTGCAAATATAAATCTTTAAATACAACTCTATTATTTCAACTTCCTTCAAGATTTTTTATTTTTTCTGGCATATTAGTCATTTATTAGTGTGCTTATTATTTCTTTAGCATTGATTCCTTCTTGTTTTGAAGTTTTATGGTAACAAGTGATGTACAAAGGTATTAAAATTAAATAAATTGATGAGTACATTTCCTTTTAAAGAGTGTCACCTTCGTCTTTATTTTCCTCCTATTTTCCCCACCTCTCCTCTCCTTGAGGTTGTAAAATTCATTTCTAACATAGTGTCTAGCTAGTGTCACTGCTGAATTTGTTCACCCTTTGTCTCACTGTTTCCATGCATCCTCTTCTTTCCCCAAATCAGATAAACTTACATACAAGACAAAGGGTACAGGAATCAAAAACAGTGACATAAAAGTGGGAGGAGAAACAAAAATAAAGAACAGAACAATAAATAACCTCTTCTTTCTGTTTCTTGTAGTTCGTTTTGATAAGCAACATTTTTATAATCATATGTACATAACTATTGAGCCCTTGAGTATATTCTCTCCTAAGAATATACTTCTTTGATCTCACTGTGTGAATGTTTATAGTCCTGTTTAATTTATCGTGTCCAAGTGCAGCTTTAGGCTTGAAAAGAAATTATGTTCAGAGACTTTATCATTTGCCACTTATAATTATTAATAGTCATTTGCACCTAGTTTAGATAATAATACTTCAAAAACAAATAAATTCCAATATGGTTCATCTTCCATAGTTCCTCTCTTTTCCCCCAAATAGTCTTTTAGTTATATAAGACATCTCACTGAAAATTGCTCTACAAGGTGTGTGGAGATGTAACAGGATGAGAAAGAAAGAGCAATAGAGGGTGCTAACTCTGTATACAGCATAAGATATACACATGTTAAATATCATGGTTGAACACCTTTGTAAAATTAATGTATTTCCAAAAATGAATGGTGGGAAAGTCAAACAATCTCTATGTATGGAGGGGGGCCACATTGGGGTAACAGGATGAGATAGTGAGAGCAGATGTGGTTTATGTACACCATATATGCTATAAAAATAGAAGCATAAAGCCTGTTGAAATTGCTTTTAAAAGAGGGACACTAGAAAAGGGAGAGTGATGGAGAGGGTATATTTGATCATGGTAATTTGCATTCCTTTATGAAAAAATGAAAATATCCTAAGAAAAAAGAACTATTAAAAATTAAAGAAGTGAACAGCATGATATTGGTACAAAAATAGACCAGAAGATCAATGGAACAGAACAGAAGATCCAGAAATAAAAACACATACCTAGAGTCAACTTATATATGACAAAGGAGCCAGAAATATACAGAGGAACAAACACAGCCTATTCAGTTATTGGTGCTGGCAAAACTGGGCAGCCATATACAAAAAACTAAAAATTGATCCCAGCCTATTGCCATGCACAAGCATTAACTAAAAGTGGATCAAAGACCTCAGTATCAGACCTGAAACCTCGAAACTGCTACATTATAGAGTAGGAGAGACACAGAAATCATAGAAACAGGCAAAAACTTCTTGAACAGAGTCCAGGGATCACAACAGATTGGAGAGAGACTCCACAAATGGTACTACCTAAAAATAAAAAAGCTTCTGCACAGATAAAAGCATAGCTACTAAAGCAGAAAGACAGCCAACCAACCGGGAAAAGATATTTACCAATAATACATCACACAAATCTAGTATCTACATATAACTCAAGAAACTAATCCCCCCAACAACCAAACACAGCAAAGCAATCACTAAATGGGCAAGGGAACTAAAGAGAGACTTATCCAAAGAAGAGGTTAAAATGGCAGAAAAACATGAGAAACTGCTCATCATTCATGGTCATAAAGGAAATGCAAATAAAAACAACCCTAAGATACCACTTTATCCCAATTAGAATGGCCAATATTCTGAATTCAGACAATGACAGATTCTGGTGGGGTTGTGGAGAAAGTGGAACCCTACTGCACTGCTGGTGGGAATGTAAACTAGTTCAGCCACTGTGGAAGGCAGTTTGGAGGTTTCTGAAAAAACTGAAAATTGGCCTTCGCTACAATTCTTCCATACCACTCCTGGGCATCTACCTTGAGCATCATAACCCAGGATATGATAAGGACACCTGCTCAGCCATGTTTATCTCTTCACTATTCACAACCCAGATGCCCTACTGCAGATAAATTGATACAAAAAATGTATTGCATATATATATACACACATATGTAACATATGTATATATACACAATGGAATCCTACATAGATATATACATACACACACACACACACACACACACACACACACACACACATATATATATATATATTTATATACAATGGAATTCTACATAGCCAACAGACAAGATAAAATAATGGCATTCACTGGGAAGTGGATGAAATTAGAGGAACTCATACTGAGTGAGATAAGCCAAGACCAAAGGAACAAAAGGCATATGGCATCCTTAATATGTGGATATTAGATCCAAACAGTACAAGAGCTATGAGTCAATATTTGGGTACCCATGGTTATGTTGAGTCATTTACCTCTTATCAGGACCAGTGCACACTATACTTAATAAGAGGGATGGGTATAGAATTTAAGTATAGTATGCACTGGTCCTGATAAGAGGTAAATGACTCAATCAGGAGGGAAATTTGGACAGGCTAATAAAGCTTGGATGTTTGCCTTTTCATTTTCATAATGGATGATATGGTAATAATATTGCTGTCTACTTTGGCCTCATTTCTGTTGCTATAACAAAATAATTGAGACCAACTAATTTACAAAGACTCAAATTGTATTCAGTCTGGGAAGTTTATTTAGTCTGGGAAATCAAGAGCATGGAGCTGACACAGCTCACCTTTTAGCAAGGGCCTCACGATGTAAAATGGTGGAAGGCAAAACATGGATGAGATAAAGACATGTCACTTCCTCTTCTTACAAAGCTTCAGTCCCCTCTTGGAAGCCCATACCTAAGTACTTCATCTAAATGTAATTAGCTTACAATGTTTCTGCCTCCAAATACCCACAGCATATGAATTTGAGGATTCGGTATTTCAGCCACATCGTGGGGGTGTGGAGCGCCATTCACGCCACATCATGGCTGCTCTCTTCTGGACATGTGAGCGTTTTACTTCCTTAAAGTCACTCATGACCAACTAGGTAGATGGTGATGCCTCATGCCTACAATACCAGCCAACTATTTGGGAAACTGAGATCTGAGAATTGGAGTTCAAAATCAGTCCAGAAGAAAGGTCCAGGGAACTCTCAACTTTAATTAACCAACCAAAAGCCAGCAGAGGAGGCATGGCTAAAGTGATAAAGTGACAACTTTGAGTAAAAATTCCAAGTAAGAGCATGATGCTCTGAGTTCAAGACTCATTACCAACACATACACACACACACACACACACACACACACACACACACACACACACACAAACATTATTTGTGACCACTTAACTCACAAGAAGAGGTGAGTAAAATGTCACATTGTTACTTACAGGGAAAAGCATTTAATGACCTATCACAATTGTTATTAACCAAAATGTGAGACGGTAATGTCTATTATAGCTTATGTAATAAGAACTGTGTTCTGTATTTTAAACTCTCCTAGAGACTTCATAAGTGATATCTTATTCTGTCCATTTTTACCAATGAGGAAGTAGCCTTTAGGGAGATTGAAGTTGCCCAAAGTTAGTATCTATGAATGGTAGGCATTAGTCCTATACCCAATTCAACTAGTCCTAGCCCCATGCTCAGTGACTTCTACAGAGATGGCAACCTATGCTGACTCCGAGGTCTGCACTGCATAAACTACCTGTATCTTTTTGATATGGACACTTCCTATCTCTCTGAAAGAACATCACTAAGTAATATATGCACTATCCCAGATATCTTTTTGGACACTAAAACACTAGAGTAACTCTTGGGAATTCAGGATTTTATTCTTGCCCTTTCTGTGAATCCATGACTACATATTCTATGCCCTATTGATAGCAAAGAGATGAACATAGTTACCAGAAGCCAGAAGGAAGACTTTTGCAAATGTGGACACATTCAGCTTCTTCACAATCTGAGCTTCCTCATATAATGGCTAACTTTAAAGGTACTCATGGATCATCAGAGGGGGCATATCCAGAAATGAAATTTGGTAGTTAGTGGCTGCCACAGTTTGCATCTGGAATGTCTTCCAAATGTCTTTTTGTAAAAAGGTTGGTCATTGGCTTGACAGGCTCAAGGAGTTGTGAAATCATCTTGAAGAGGGGGCTAGTGGGAAATCCCAGTGAGGTCACTGGGATGGCCTCAAAAAAGACTGTGGGATCTTGTCTCTTTCTCCTTTGCATCATGAGGTGAGCAGCTCCTTTGACAAGTGTTCCCACCATGGATGGAAACCTCTCAAACTGTGAGTTAAAGAAAACTTGTTTTTGTTAATCTTGTTTATCATCAGATATTTATTAAAATAACCACAGTGCTATATTCTCAATGCCTTCCTGGATTTTCTGTGGTCATGTGCTTTGCACAAGCATCTGTCTGTCCTTGGATTAGGAAACATCAACAATATTGGGATCAATTACAGAAATATTCCAGGGAGTAGAGTGAAATCTATTGCTTTTAATTGTCTAAAACTTTCATTTATTATTTGCTATCTGATGTAGTATCTGTGTGTATTTGTATGTGTTTATGTGTGTATGTGCAGGAATGCATGCAGCATGTGTACACATTAGAACTGAGACGATCTCAAGGGTTGGTTTACTATCCCTTAGATTTTTCTCTCAAGACTAGAACTCTACCAAAACTCCACTTCTGTTTTTTTGCTGGTTAATTGGAGATGAAAGTCTTAATGTACTTTCCTTCCTGGGCCAGCTTTGAACTACAAACTTCAGATCTCAACATCCTGAGTAGTTGGGATTAGATGTATGAGCTACCAACATTCATTTTGCTGTAGCTTTTGGGCCAAAGTCATGTCAAGACCCTCACATCCTCCCTTTCACTCCATCTTGAGACTTACTAGAACTAGTAAATTAAGACCCTTTTTGACATTTGGGCTGGGAAGAAGTGAAAACTGATCCAATAATAATTAGTTATGGTTTAATATGTGAGATTGAAACATTCTCCTTTTTGATCCAGGAGCTGGTGAGAAAGAGCCATGGAGAAAGGGAAGATCGATGAGGAACATAAATCCCTGAAACATTCCCAGACCAAGAGAAGTAAATGATCCTTCGGCACCTTCTTATATCATGTTAAGAGCCCATGACAGCCCTAAAAGAAATGGAGAAATCCAGCAAAGGTGGGGATAAGAGAATTTTCTTTGATTGTTCTTTTAGGCCAGGCACCTTGGCACATGTGTTGCTGCCTATTCACTTTGCAAAGACGTTGGTCTCTGGCCAGCTTCCCTCTTCAGTCTCTAAGAAGGAAAATGTGAGTTCAGATAACTACCTCTAGTGAACAGTGACTTGTTTTTATACATTTAAAATGTATTTACTTTTCACTTTAATGAAGGGGAGCAATGTTTTGGGTAAGCTATGATGAGATTCAAACTCTAAATATGAAATTCTAAACATCATGCAGTAAGTAATAAATCCTTCCCCAAAATGTTCAGGATTAATAGAAAATGAGTGTATGTGACTACACAACACAGCTGTAATTTGGCATGGTATAGGAAGATTTGCCTTTTTTCTCACTGATAGAAACTTTAATATAGCTCAGAAAGTTTCAGAGATCCAAGAGGAATATTTGCAAATTGGCTCCAAAGGAGAAAGTTTCACAGACACGGAGGGACAAAGGATGAATAAATGTAGTACTCACAGGACAGTGTGTTGATAATGACCCATGGATTCCCATGGAAGAAGAGAGAGAAGTAAGGGGTGCCAGTGTCCAAAACGAAACGTACTCTTTTCCTGATTCAGGGGACTGTAGCCACTCTCTACTTCACCTTTTTAATAATAATACAAAATTTTAAGGGGCAAGTGAAATGATTTTCAAGTGTCAGTGCTAAGGAAGAGAAGGAAGATTAAGAAACATAAAAAGCTGGTATGAGAGGAGAATGAGATGGTGCCTTGCTAAGAATGACCCTGTGATGTTTCTTTGTCTCCCAATAGGACATAAAATCTGACTGTCAAGATTTGGCTCATCAAGAGCTTTGAACACACTGAAACAGACACTGGTGACCAGATAACCTGGGCCCATCCAACTGTGATGCTCAGAGATGTGCCAGAGAAGGCCAATCAGATGCTGCCCTATTGGAGAACATACCACAGAGGCCAGCAGAGGTACTGAGCAGGTCTGCACTTCTTGATTATGAGTGTGATGGCAAGAATCCAGCAAAAGGCTCTTCACAGAATGCTATCATGTAAAGAAATAGGAATGTCATTAGACAGGGTAAAAGATACTGCTCATGGAGCACAAAAAATAAACTACAAAAGTCCTAATACTTGGAACCAGGAGGTGGGGTTGGGGGGGGGCGTTGGTGGTAGAGTGCTTGCCTAGCATGCACAAAGACCCGGGTTCAATTCCTTGGTACTACATACATAGAAAAAGCCAGAAGTAGTTTTGTGGCTCAAGTGGTAGAGCACTAGGCCTTGAGAAAAGCCTAGTGCTCAGGCCCTGAGTTGAAGCCCCACGACTTACAAAAAAAAAAGTCCTAATACTTTTTGAAAGAGTTTATAAAGTTTTAAGTTTTCTTCCTACCCAGCAGACCTACCTACTTCTCCTTATTCCCCTTCTTTAAGATTACTAATTTTTTTTGTCAGCCCACATGAATCTGCAAAGCTCAACAAAACCAGAGACCATGCCAGGGACAGAACACCACAGCAGCCTGTTAACACACCCCTGGCTCTCTGTGTGCTTCTCTTCAGTTTCAAGTCATCTGGAGCTATTCCTCTGGTAGCCACAGTGTCTAACACGTACTACTTACAAAGTAAGAATGAGTGTCTGAAATGTGGAACTTCATTCAGTACAGTGACTTTAGTACAATGCAGTTGAGACTGAATTGCAATGGCATTTCAAAAGGAATAACACTCCTTTAAACACATTGCTGGTAAGCTCAGAGATAGACAAAAGTGTCTTAGTTACTGGAAAGGGAACCTTCCAGGTTAGAGGTGCCATGTGAGAGAGCAGGAATAAATACAACAATTTTTTATGCTAACAACTTTTGAGAATGCATGTGAATAGGCACTGGAATAATCTACAAGGCTTGCTAAAGCCCATGCTTGATTTCACTTTCAGACTCTAGCTCTAAGCAAGTTCTCAAGGGATGCTGTGTGGATATGAGGCCTGTATTTTGATAACGACAGGTCTACTCCATGTAGAATAAAGATCTTTGCGTAACACACATTTATTCTTAACCATGTCTGTACCTGTATTCTGGCAGGAAATATAATAGGTGGTAATAAAGCCAGTGCTTTTGGGCCATTTCCTGTGCAAGGCCAGTGGTTTCATTGAAAAGCTGAGATGTGTGGAGAAGAGATCATGGCGGGTAATTAGAACCCAGGTGCTCTGGACCCCTGCAGTGTGCTGCTAGCCAAAATGAGTGGGATTGTGGAAGGAGCATGAAATATTAGCATGTTAGGGTCAGAAAGCACAAAGTCTGATGATTATGGTATACACATTGAGAGAGAGTTTTGAATTCCAATTCCAGCTGTGACACTTACAGCTTTGAAAATTTCACAAGTTACTTAACCCCTATGAACCTCAATTTCCTCCTCTGTAACACTGGGAACCCCAAAAGGCTTGGGTTTCAGTTACAATTGCTAGGTGCAATCAATTGAAGTCTACTCAGACTGATTTAAGCAGAAAAGAAATTTATTACAAGGATATTAAGTTCTACAAGAAAAATAAACTGTTTCACCAACAAGTCAATGGCCTAAAAATTGAGGGAAGATTATGGCTGAATGAAAGAAAAACAAAGGTCATACTAACCAAGGTTAATATATGGGCTTCACTTTCATTGATTCAAAGAAATCACCATGAGAGATCAGAGGAAGAGCTGGAGTATGGCTGAGTGGTAGCCATTAGGGATCACTGTGAAATATTGTCACTGTCACAGAGGTTCCATACTTGAAGAAGACCTAAGGGTTACAGTATCTTACCTTGTTATCTGATATATTGTATAAATGTTTAGTTTTTTATTTGAAATAGGATAGGGAAGGGGAAAACAAGATGAGGGGAGCGAGTGGGGAGAGGAAAGTGGGGACAAAAACATGAGAAGGGGTAGCAATGTTTGTGAAGTAATGCACCTTCTATCAGGCGAATAAAATGTAACCCTTCTATTAATTACATTAAAAATATAAAAAAAGAAGACCTAAGGGAAGTTATGCTTGTAATCCTAACTACTCAGAAGGCTGAGATCTGAAGATCACAGTTCAAAACTACCCCAGGCAGGAAAAGTCCAGGACTCTTAATCCACTTAACCAGCAAAAAGCCAGAAGTGCAGGAGTAGCATAACGGTAGGGTTCCAGCCTTGAGCAAAAAATGTTGAGGGACAGAAGCCAGGTACTGAATATAAGCTCTAACACACACACACACACACACACACACACACACACACACACACACACAGCCAGTCAGTCGAACAAAACACTGTGTAAGATTTGTTTTAAAAATATTCCCGGAAAAGATGTCAATGGGAGGGGAAAAGGAGCAGGGGATTATAAAAATGTACAGTATTAGCAAAGTATTGATTATCAAGCTGAATTCTGGTTGAAAACATGTGAGAAATTCATTCCCTACTCTGCAGTGTGTGTGTGTGTGTGTGTGTGTGTGTGTGTGTGTGTGTGTGTGCACTCAAAGATGTATACTTCAAATTCTTCATAAAAAATGTTCAAATGAAACAGAGGATAACCCATTTACAAAGACCATAAGGGAATAGTAAGATAATCTTCACAAAGGAGACCGATACTTACATGCTGGTGGCTCATGCCTGTAATCCTTATGACTCAAGAGGCTGAGATCTCAGGATCCAGGTTTAAAGTCAGCTGAAGCAGGGTAGTCTGTGAGACTCTTATAGATAATTAACCACCAAAAAGCCAGAAGTTGATGTGTGGCTCAAGTGGTACAGCACCAGCCTTGACAGCACCTAGGCCCTGAGTTCAAACTCCAATACCAGCACACACGCGCACACACACACACACACACACACACACACACACACACACACACACACACACAGAATAGGTATGATTGTCCTTTCACCAAACCTGCCCCTAAACTTATACTGCTGGCACAGGAAGCTATGGGAAAGACTAATAAATGTCCCTAGACACACAAAAGATGTCCCTGTGATAAGAGTACCCCAACTTTCAATATATATCAGACTTTCTTACTTAGCATCCTGGAATACCAATATTTAGCAAGGACGCTGTAAATACTCAAGTTCTTCCAAATGCCAAAAGTTTGTTATTTGAACAACTCAAATGTGGGTCAATCCCCAACAATTCCAATTGTAAGGGACATCATTTCTAGATATTGTTCTGGACATGTGGAACTCAGCTTTAACACCAAGGCTTTTCAGATAAGTTGAGGATTCTCATACTCTTATGTTCACCAGCCTCCAGACTGATCAACAGCTTCACTTTGCTTTTATTCAAGCACATTAGATGTATGTACACCTATGTTTTTATGTGTGTGTGTGTATACATATATACATATATATCAGATAAGAATCTCAATCATTAACTTCAGATATGGGAGCTTTTCTAAGACTTTTTTTTCTAAAATTCAAATTATTTCAAGCGACTGGGAGTGTGACCCTGAGTTCAAGTTACAGTGCATCCATTACTAGCAAAATGTTTTATAAGCCAATTCAAATGAATTCCTATCTCAACCTATATTGGGAACCTATGTTTCCACTAGTATATTTGAAACAACATTGTAATTAGTTTATGGCTCCCCTGTAAGTTTTTCAAAACTATCTGTTTTGATAGGGAAAGGCCAGTGTTTCAATATTCCCTCCAGTGACGATTCTACTACTTACAAAGTGCTGCTAGCAGCTGGAAACAAAGCTTTTCATATATAGGACTTTGAGGATGATTCAAGATTCAAAAAACAGCAAAATGGTGGCCAAGTGATACACGTTGGAAAGTTGCAGAAAGATCTATTTTCCAGGGTGAAATTTTATAGAAAATACCAGGCACTGGTAACTTACCCCTGTAATCCTAGCTACTCAGAAGGCTAAGCTTGATGATCAGGGTTCAAAGTCAGCACAGGCAGTAAAGCATGTGAGATAATTAACCAGCATCCAGCTGGAAGTAGCTGTGAGTTCATTGTGGTAGAGGTCAGCCTTGAACAAAATAGTCAAGTCAGAGTTTGAGACCCTGAGTTCAAGCTGAGTAGAGACTTCAAAAGAAACTCTGGAGACTCCGTAATTCCCTATATGATCCACTTTCCCTGCTCTTTTGCTGCCTCACATCATAGCTGGCCATTTGTGAAGAAGACAAACACACTCTCAAATATAGCTAATATTTGAGTGAAGTGGTCCAGTTTGGTTCAACATGAACAACTGATGTAGCTCATCACTGGCCTAGCCTATCAGAGCATCAAAGCCAGACATCAGACCTGGAATACATTATCTTATACCCCACTATATATTCTCTCTGCCTCTCTTTTTCTCCCACAAACCCACGGAAGTCTCCACCAAAATATCCTATCTATACTATAGTTTTGCGTATGATATTCTCTGCTGTTTCACGGTGAGTCTTGTCTCTGTTCCAGTTGCCTTTGTCTTTTTACTTATGGCTGAGTTCCTACCTTCATGGGCTACAGCCTCTGCAGCTTTGCATCAGGGACATCTGCTGTCATGCTGCTTTATTGTTCTTGGAAGCTGCTGCCAGTGTGACACAACATATGGTTTCACAAGAAGCTTTTCTTTCATAAGAGAACACTCTAAACCATAACAGTATAGACTAGTAAACATACACATCAATAACAACCATAGGACAAGCATCAGTAACTATTGTGCACTGTACCTAATTATATATGCCATAATTGCATACAACTGCATGTTTAGAACAACATAACCACAAACACATGAGAAATAAATACCTTGTGCAATGACTAAACCAGAGCTATGATGTCACTAAGTGACAGAGATTGTTCCATTTTGTTGTATACCTAGAGAACTACTATAATTATGCCCATTTGTTAAACATGAAACATCTTCATAAAGCATATGACTATATGAATATGCTTCCCTTTGATGGAGTCAACAGAGCTCTCATATAGACAGATGCGGCACTCTACTGAGCCATTTTGAGATTTGAAGTGGGATGGAACCAGAAAGCAATGACAAAGGAGTAGAATCAAGTAAGCCCCTTGCAGATGTAGAATTGAGGCTAGATTTTATGCTGAGTGGTAGAGCTGGGAAAGGAAGACAGGCTGTCTCCCTGGACTTCTCTGTGGTTGGGGACATTGGAGAGTTGTACCCTAATACTGTTGGCTCCAGCTTTATAGTCAGGATTCTGAAGGAGAATCCATGCCCGGCTCCAGGCTCCTCCTTCTTCAAGGTCATGGAATTTCAGTTCAAGGATAGCACACTAGCACTTGAACTATACCTTCATGTCTGCCTTTTTGGAGATAAGAGTCTCACAGAATCACATTTTCTGTGATCCTCAGATCTCAGGCTCTTGAGTATCTAGGATTGTAGGCAGGAGCCACTTGTACTTGGTAGATTTTGAACTAGAAGGTCATCTGTCACCTGACCTCTAGCTCTAAGGTGCATGAAATTTCTAAATAAAACATTTCAGTATTACATAAAATTGTATTCATTGTGGATAATGTAGAAAACAAAGATAAAAGCCAGGGAAAATAAATGTTCATAATTCATTAGTCAGGAAAAGCAATAGAAAATCCTTCCAATTGAACCTGTATACCAGGTACCATATATATAAAACCTGCCCTGCATCAAAAGACAAACATCAGTGGTTTTAACATATTATTTTTCTTTGAACACTGAGGAAAAAATGTAAATCTTGCCAATTAACTTCAACACAGTTTCCTATTACTGAGGATTTTGTATTCACACTTTCATAAAGCTCTTCTTTCTTATTTTTTAGGCATGTTGTACTATAAAGTATTGTTGAAATATAGGAGGGTAAATAAAATAAATGTATAATTAAGTGATTATTTTCTCCCATTCCCCACCCCGTGTGTGTGTGTGTGTGTGTGTGTGTGTGTGTGTGTGTGTGTGTGTGTGTATGTGTGTTGTATGTTTGCAAATACTTTGGTCTGAACTAAGAGACTAAGAGTTTGGGTGCAGTTTCTTATCTTTCTCACTCAATGCTGAAGTTCTGCCACTTAAGTCACAGCTTCACTTCTAAATTTTTGGTGGTTAATTGGAGATAAGAAGTCAGACTTTCCTGCTTAGATTGACTTCAAACTATAATCCTCAGATCTCAGCCTCCTGAGTAGTTGCAATTATAGGTATGAGCCATTAACTACCACATGGGTACTTATTTTAAAATGCAGATTCTCAATTGCTTCTTAAGTTATCAACAATTTTCCTCATAATATCTACTATACCAACAAGGACACGGGTGAGACAATAAAACTAATTGGTGCCAGGCCCTAAATCTGCTTACTAATAATGCAGAACTAGTCTCTTTGGCTCTTATTTAATGAAGTTTGCAAACATCCACCCTGATTGTGCCTGCCATCTAGCTCCTTTGTACAACATGTGTTCATATGACCGAAAGGAGTGTCCCACTCTTAGCTCCTGAATTTTCTCCTAAAAGCTGATATTAATAAGCACTTCTCAAATCTTATTACTGAAGCTTTATACCCATATATGTGTACCTATGTACACACACACACACACACACACACACACACACACACTCATAGCATAGGGATAAGAGTACTGCCTTCTCCAGAGCAAGCAAGAGTTTCCATCCACTGTGAAATGT
The DNA here is from genome assembly GCF_031878675.1 of Megascapheus bottae. Classification (NCBI taxonomy): domain Eukaryota; kingdom Metazoa; phylum Chordata; class Mammalia; order Rodentia; family Geomyidae; genus Megascapheus; species Megascapheus bottae. Next base: position 7,322,699 of record NC_143511.1, on the reverse strand, counting down.
GCTTAAATTTCACGAATGTCTATGTCTGGAACATGTCTCAAACCAATGGAATGGATAGTCTCCTCACAGGAACATGGTATGGTTGTAATCAGTCAATTTCACAGATGAAAGATTCCAATATCAAAATTTCATCGCCTACTGAATATTCAATACTTACGAATAAACCCTAGAATTAAAACTTCACTTGTACAGATGCTAATTTTTACTATAGCATTTTCTTGCTAATTTAGAAAATCATGATCATTAATAGTTCTAGAAAAGAATAATTTTATATTTTATATTTCAAGAAGTTGGGGGGAAAACAGAGTTTGAGGAACTAAATTTATGAATAAATTCATACATGCTTTATAAGCATTCTTTTTAAAAATGTATTTTATTGTTGGGATGATGGATAGAATTATTACAGTTAACATTCGTCAGGTAGTGGGTACATAACTTCTTGAATATTGATACCCCTTTTCATGTTTTTCTTCCCCTTCCCTGTCCCATCCCCTCCCAATCTTCTTATTTTCCCCTTTCCTATTTCAAATAAACAAATAAATATATACACAATATACTGGTACCAAAGTCAGGTGTACTAATAACATGAGAAACAAACATAAGGGGAACAAAAGAAAAGTACGCTGCATGCTTTCCCTCATTTGTAATAATTAGTATATATCTAGGATTTTAAGTGAAATGAACTCCAGGATGTGGAAACAAGAGGTTTATCTTTGTAACTGCTGTTTTTAATGTACAATGTGAAGGATCCCTAGTGTATCTCCTATTCTTTCCTATAAAGTTTTCAGAATGTCTGTTTTTACATCAAGGTCTTTGATTCATTTTGAATTAATTCTGGCGCAGGGTGACATATAAGGATCCAATTAGAGTTTTCTACAGTTGCTTAAACAATTCTGCCAACAACATTTTTTTAAAGAGGCTGTCTTTCTTCCATACTAAATTTCTGGCTCTCTTATCAAAGATTAGGTGGCCATAGGTCTGTGGGTTAATTTCTGGGTCTTCATTTCTATTCCATTGGTGCTCAGGCCTGTTCTTGTGCCAGTACCAAGCTGTTTTTATTACTATAGTTTTGTAGTAGAGTTTAAAGTTTGGTATTGATATTCCTCGAGGACTGTACTTTCTGCTAAAGATTGTTTTTGCTATACAGGGTCTTTTATTATTCCATATGAATTTTTGGATTGCTTCTTCTATTTCATTAAACAATAATGTTGGGGCTGGGCATAGTGGCTCTGAGGATGGCAATTCAAAGCCAGCTTGAGCATTAAAGACTCAGAAACTCTTATCTCCAATTAATCACCAGAAAACTAGAAGTGGCGCTGTGGCTTCAAGGGTAGGGCAGTAGCCTTTAGCTGAATTGCTCAGGAACAGTGCCCAGGCCCAGAGTTCAAGCCTCATGACCGACAAAAAGTGATGTTGGGATATTGATAGGTATTGCACTGAATTTGTAGATAGCCTTTGGTGAATGATGTTTTCATATTAACCCTGCCAATCCAGGAGCATGGAGGTTTTTCCACTTCCTAAGCTCTGCTTTAATTTCCTCTTTCAGGTTTTTTAAGTTTTCATCATAGAGGTCTATTACTTCCTTGGTTAAATTAATTCCTAAGTACTTTTATTTGAGGCTGTTGCAAAAGAAGTTGCTTTCCTGATTTCAGTCTTGCTCTTCTCATTGTTGGCATACAGGAAAGCTACTGATTTTTGAGGGTTAATTTTATACCCTGCTACTTTGCCAAAGTTTCCTATCAGCTTGAATAACAGGAATGCAGTGTGTGGGGTTCTTTAAATACAGAACCATGTCATCTGCAAAGAGAGAAAGTTTTATTACATCTTTTCCTATTTGGATCCCTTTTATATTTGCTTCTTGCCTTATTGCTCTTCAATACTATATTGAAGAGGAGTGGAGAGAGTAGGCATCCTTGCTTTGTTTCTGATTTTTTAACATTCTTTACATTTACCAAAATATAATAATGTAGGCAAAATATTTTCAAGGCTCAGTGCTTAACAGCACTGGCTTCAGAATTAGAACTCAAGACCTAATACTTTCTACAACTTGAGCTACTCCTTAGCCCATTTTCGATGGTGAATTTGGAGATAAAATCTCAAGGACTTTTCAGCCCAGATTGACTTTGAACTGTAAGCCTCTACCTCCTAGCCTCCAGAATGCCCTTAACAATTTTGATTATACTTTGATTTTATTTTTAAAATTCCAAGATAAAGGTCTGCTAAAAGGAATTTTCTTTCTCTGAATATGTTCCTTCATCCAAATCTTAACTGTTTCTCTGTTTTAACATTCCAAGCAGTAAGAGGTGTTCCTCTTTTGGACATTCTATGTGTGTACTATGCATGGATGAGGAGTCATGAGAGAGAGAAAATCCAATATCCAGATCAGAAAAAGGAAGGATTTTTTGTTTTGCTTTTTTTGTTTGTTTTGTTTTTTAGCTCTGGGTATTTTACTCCGGATACCTATCCCTGTCCTACTTCGGGTATTTTTGAGGTAAGGTCTTCCTAGTTTGCTCTATGAGCTTCTTATTCTTTTTTCCTTGAGCACCTAGCGATGGTAAAGTGTGTGTACAGCACTGTGCTCAATCACTGCAATTTGCTTTTAGCTTGCATGCCATTGTGCCCAGACATTTGGTTGTGATGGAATCTCTGATCTTTTATTCTCAGAATGGCCCAAATACATGTCCCTAATCTCAGCCTCCTCTAAGTAGGTAAGATTACAGATCTGAGTCACTCCTCCTGGCTAACACCATGCTTATGATTCACTAGTAAGCACCATATGTATGTAATTTGCTCTCAGTAAGCCCTTGTTGAATGAATAAATATATAAAGATTTCAGGAAGACCAGTATAAGAAATCAATCAAAGTTAACTCTTCCTGTTTCTCTCCTTTGATCAGTTTATTATTAAATACAGCTGCTTTGTTTACACATGCACATCTATGGCCTGTTGTAACTCCAGTTCTACTGTGACTCAACTTGAACTTAGCTTTGTGTTCCCCGTTCCCTGTCTTCCTTTCTCTTTTAGCATTGCTATCACATAAAGACAAAAGGTTGAAAGTGTAGAATTCATTTTGTGTCCCTAATTCTGTGTTAGTTCACTGGAACAATTTTAGTGAACTTCCTTATGAGTAATGAGGCACTTTGTTAAGCAATTCACAATACGTTATGTATAAATTCCATAAAATTAACTTATTTGGACATCTTGCTGTAATAAGGACATATTAGAAGCTGACTACTGGTGGCTCATGCCAGTAATTATTGTTACTCTGAAGACTGAAACACACATGATCACAGTTTGAAGCCAATCGTGGCAGTAAAGTCCAAGAGACTTCATCTCCAAAATAATCAGCACCAGGCAAGTAAACAAGCCAATCAAATGCAAAGCCCTAAGTTCAAAACCTCATACCATAAAAAAGAAAAATTTCGGGCTCACATGCCTGAGAGACTATGAAACCTACTTGTTTTAGAAGCATTTTATGGTGATTTTTCTCTCTAAAGTGGTTTTTTCCAGATTAAAATTCACATTTCCCTTCCTTGCTTTATATAAAAAAACATGCAATCACTATTTTATACTTTTTAAAAATGAGTATTTTAAGTAGTTATACAAGTAGGTTACCATTCAACAAATTAGTTTATGAATATATCTTTATGTCATCCTCCCCTTTCCTCACTCTTCCCCATTCCCCCAAACCTCCCTCAATTTTCTTAATTTTTGTATAGTACTCTTTGCATTTTCTGAGTGTATTCTTACCCCCTTCCTCTTTTCATTCATCTAGGCCCTAACCTTGATCCAGTTTCCCTCTGTTTTAAATCTCCCCTGAAAATACCATATTTCAGTAATACTTATATGTCCATTTGCATGCAGCCTGGAATGCTAACTAGTATATTTGTAAATTGGTTTCAGGTTGGGATAAATTGGTTTTAGTTTTCTTTGTCTCTTCACTTAATATGATTCTTTTCCAGGCCCAACCAGGTTTTGCAAATGATGTAAGATTATTCTTCCTAATACATGAGTAAAATTCCATTGAGTACATATCTATCTATATGTATATATATACATACATACATATATACCACATTGTCTTGATCCATTCATCTATTAAAGGGCATTTGACAAACACAGATTTTACCTTTAAAATTCATCATTCTCTGAATCAAATATTCAAATATTTTTAGAAAATGTTTATTAGTTTGTAGGACTCAAGGAGAACATGCAGCAGAAAAGTTAGTAATTCTTTAAACAACACTAAAGTGGCCTTATACCTATGGCATTAGTCATACAAAATTTTAAGTAATCTTCCAAATGCCAGGTGTCAAGCTATCCTTCCCTGCTAACACAATGGATGTGCCTTATGTTAACTAGGAAAAGACAGCTGGAGCTATCAAGAATTCTTTAAGAAAGTTGCCAGAAAATCTTGATTAAAACCATCACTCCCCCTGGAATTAGTTTCTAGTTCTCCTATCAGGTGTGTTGATGGAAAGAGTTTTAGTAATTGCCCCAGATTCCTCCGCTGTCCTTCATCAAGGACTCTAATGAAGTCTGAGTTGTAGCCTGGGGTTGATGCCAGCCTGGAATGCAGAGCAGCTGAAAGCTGACACCCGTTCAACTGAGCAAAGGGCCTTGTGCTGAGGTTGTCTCCATGACAACCTGGGTATTTTCCTGGTGATGCATTTACACGGCAGGGTTAAAGTTCTGTGAAAGCAACAGCTGTTGTAAAAACAGTATATTAAATATGTTTAGAACTGTAAAATCTGCATTCTTCTCTGGGGCATTTCATTTGGGGAAATTCTGAAAAAGCAAAGTCAATTTAAATCAGAATTACCCAATGATGAGATATCTCTTCAGACAAATCTCTTTTATTCTTGTTTTTGAAAAGAAAGTGGATTATAAATTTGATCATCCCTCTGCCCCTGATGTTTCTTTCAATGATCTCTTCACATTAAAATATCTATTCTACAGCCATGTCTCTTTTGTACTGACTACTAGGTTTATAATAAGTTATTTGATTAATAATGTGGAATGTTTGAATTTTTGTAATCAAAATCTTTGTTAGCCAAGCACTGGTGGCTTACTCCTCTGAGGATTTCAGTTCAAAACCAGCCTGGGCAGACAAATATAAGAGACTCTTACCTCAAGTAACTGCCAATGAGCCAGCAGTAGACCCATGCTTAGGTGGTAGTTGGACAGACAAAGAAACACAGGCTGCATGGGTTTTCTTATTTCTAATAACTAGAATATGTCTAAGACATTATTATCAGAGGATCAAAATAGCTCGATAGCTATGTAAATATGACCTTATAAAATGATGCTTATCGAAATGAACTGCAAGAAATGGAAGAGGATTTTTGGAGGTGATGGAAACTTTAGAAGGTGAGCTATAAATGGAAGAAGTGATTTATTGACGTGAAGCATGTCTTTAAAGGGCATATCTTGCCTTAGCCATTTCCTGATTTGGTCTATCTCCTGTTTGCCAAGAGGGAGAGAAAACTCTTCTTCAACAGGCTCCTGTAATTATGATGGTTTTTGCAGTGCATAAGGCCAAGCATCTATCCCCTGGATCCTCTGAAATTGTAAGCAAAATAAATCTTGTCTCATTTAAAAAAAAAAAGAAGAAGAAAAGAAAACTTTTTAAAGCCAATGCTTTCCACTGATTTGGGCTCGCTTAACCATCTACCACTGCAGGGCCCTAGACGATTAGTGGTTTTAAGGATCTGTACTTCTTGAAGGGCCTAATTTCTTAGTAAAATAGTATTTGTCACACTTGTATTCATGGCTGTGATGAGAACAAACTTCTCATTCCAGATATTTTTTATTTTAATTTGGATACCACAAATGAACTGATAATATTTGATTTAATACTCGAATAATTTTCCTTAATAGTTTGGTTAAAAACTGCTGCCCATAGAAAATATTAATTTATATAAACAAGTATAAATAATATGAATAAATATGTATATAGTATATCTTGAGGATACATGACTATATTTAATGCCAGATTCTCTGGGTATAGGCTACTATAGTGCTTTGCTGAGAAATAGTACTGTCTCTTAACATGTGCAGTAGAATGAAGATAATGTATATTTTTTATTGTAATTAATAGAAAGATTACATTATATTTGCCAGATAGAAGGTGCATTACTTCACAAACATTGATATCCTTTCTCATGTCTTGGTCCCCATTTCCCTCCCCAACCCCCACCCCTCATCTTATTTTCCCCCTTCCCTATCCTATTTCAAATAACCAAATAAACATACATGCAATATATCAAATAACAAGGTAAGATATGTAACAATATGAGATAACCAAGGGACAGCAAAAGAGATGAGAAATAACATAGTATATTAAGGACAACAATCACTCATTATATGGCTTTTGTTTCTACATCCTGAAGGTCCTTTCGTTTAGCATCATCCTTTATGGCCTTATATATCTAGGTTTTGCTCTATTGTAAACCTCTGCCAGGAGAGCCCAAGGTTTCTACTGATGACAAATGAGGGAAACCATTCTTTTGAGTCTGGCTTACTTCAATTAATATGATTTTTTTCTAAGTCTTTCCATTTCCTTACAAATGGGGCGGTGTCATTTTTTTTCTGATGGCAGCATAGAATTCCATTGTGTATAAAAACCACATCCTCTTGATCCTGTTAAAATACTACAACACCAGAATGTACAGGTGATATCTAGTATCATCTTTTCATGATAGATTTAATACTGTGTGAGGGAAGGGGGATCTTAAATTCAAGGGCACTTTTCCTTAGCTTTATTACTCAAGACTATCATTTGAGCCACAGTCCAGATCCAGATTTTATGATGATTAATTGGAGATAAAGAGCTCATACATTTTCCTGTCCAGTCTGGTCTTCATCCAAAATCCTCAGATCTCAGCATCCTGAGTAGCTAGGATTACCAGTGTGAGCTACTCTGTTGAGGAATGTTCATCTACCTCTTAAAAGTCATTCTGAGAAAGAAAACTTAAAAAGAATACAAAAAGTGGAGGAGTGACTTAAATTATACAGTATCCTTCTTGAATGAAAAAAAGTGCAAGGCCCTGGGTTCAAGCCCCAGTACTAACACACACACACACACACACACACAATATTTTCCCTAAACTTTTTCTAAACAGATCACTTTTCCTCATGTAGAAGCCTGTTGATTTGAAGAAATTGCCTATACAATTGGCCTCTTAATATCTAATTTGCTCAAGAATTTTTGGATGTAAGTTTTCATAAGTTTCCAGAAAGCTACCTTGTAGTACAGCCAGTTTCCCAGAACCTAAAACAAATTAGATTAATCATGCTAGAAATGAAATAAAAGCGCCTTGTTGGGGCCTGTTTGGACAAGCCTAATACACTCTCCTGCTAGCCAAGAAGGAAAGAGAATCTTGGAGATTGTCACCTGCCACCCACTCAGCCCTAGAATACAGACTGGATTGCTTGAGCTTCAGGAAGTATAGACTCTTTAGCTGTTGTGTGAATAAACAAGCAACAGACACGCATTTTAGTATTTTTATGGGTAATTTGTAGCTACAGAAAAGTATGAAATGGTTTTCCACATGAGCTAGGGGCTGCCAAAGTTTTGTTTTCTTTATGACCCTCTCACTCTTCTTGATTCAGGTCCCATCTTTCTCTACTCTTTTTCCTGTTCTCAGATTTGTATAATTCACTAGCATGTCTGTTATATCTGGGCCTATTCCTAGTCTTGGCAAATACACCTGATACCTGACTGGTTATCAGTGCTCAGTTCCCCCTTAAAGCTGCCATGGAATCCCAGCACCAGGCATGTGGCTCTCATTGGCTGGGCTTAGCAGGGAGAAAGGCCCCAGCCTACTGCTGCATGAAGGCTGAGTTTACTGCCAAGCTCTGTCACTTGATCTCTCCACAGCTCTCATGGAAAATATTTACTTTCTACTGACCTTATGAAACCTAATAAATAGCAAACTTCACAAGGCCCAAAACACTCGCCAAAGGAGAGAAGGAGGGAAGCTTTAAGGGCTGGCCTGCAGACTTGTAGGGCAACTGAAGACTGAAGACCAGAGTCCAGAGATGGTCAGGTTGCTTTGACCCCTAAAGCTAGTATTTATTGACAAGGGCTTTGGACCCTAATGAAAGTATGAGCGACCACCCATTTTCATTGTTCAATCTCTTTCCGTCAAAAGTAACAGAGGTTTTTCTCATCATTTTCTCCATCTTCATTATAGAAGGCTTATTTATTTGAAGATTTATTTAAGCTCCCTTCACCAAGCTGTAGGCATTTTTTAAGCTCTAGTATGAATACTAGTCATATAGGAACAACCACAAAGAATCTTCAACATCTAGGGAAACATATATGATGACTACAGATTGAGATAATGATTGGAAAGAAAACCTAAGGATGATAGATAACAACCATAGAACCTTGTTACTTAGGATGATTCCAGCAGACATTTCTGAGATGCTTGTTATTTTAGTCAGTTTCACATTACAATAAAATAACTATCCATGACAATTAAGTTTGAATGAGTACAGTTTTATTAATCTTACAGTTTTGAAGGTGCAAATCCAAGAGCATGGAAGCCAATACCTCTGACAAAGACAGCACAGCATGGGGGAGGGGTAATTCAGAGCTAACTGCTTACATCTTGAGCCAAACAGCAGAGACAGAATCAGAGACAGACAGAGGAAGGGAGGGGGAGGAGCAGCAAGAGGAATCCCTTCAAGAACACACTATTCTCCAATAAACTAAAGTTTCACCTTCTAAAGGCTCTACCTTCTCCTAACTGAGCCACTGTAGGAACTAAACCTGTAACACATGTGACTGCAGGAACATTCAACATTCAAACCACAGAACCTTGACTCAGAACCCAAAGGATAGGAGGTATCCATGCAGGAGTTTCAAGGTAGAGGGAGCCAATAAGATTAGCAAGTAAGAGTTCCTCTTGATAATGTGACAAAAACATTAGGGAAGTTGGGTATCAGGCTTCATGCCTGCAATCCTAGCTACTCAGGAAGATAAGTTCTGAGAATCATGGTTCAAAGCCAGCCCCAGACAGGAATATTCTTGAGACTCTTAACTTCAAATACCACCACTAATGCCAGAAATAAAGCTGTGGCTCAAAAGCTAGAGTCCAAGCCTTGAGTCAAAAAACTCATGGACAGTCCCCTGGCTCTGCGTTCAAGCCCCAGGACCAGTACAAACAAAACAAAATAAAACAACGAAAAAAGACCAAAATATAAGACATCTCTATCCATATTTCACTCCTACTTTTCCAAAACTACTGATCTTTATTTTTATTCATCAGTGACTTACTCTTGTCATACTATACTTAGTCTACAGTAATGTGAACACTAGAAATTCTCAATCTTAGGTAGAAGTTAAATTAATAACACTAGCATTTTCCAAAGAGTCATTGAAATACTGCATCACAAGAGGCTTGGGTGTCCCAGGATATGTGGCCAAAGAGCAACTTGATCTACATTCCAGGGACTGTCATTCCGGATTTCTTTGGAATTTCAGGGTTATGGACTGGCAAGGCTTCACTGTCCTGAAACTCTCCAATGTGTTCAGGGCCAATCCTCATTGAATTGCTAATTGGCATCAAGAGAGCTGGCAAACCTAGGATTAGAGTCCACTGAGTCCATGGGAATTATGCTCTGCCCTTTCTTCCTGTGTCATTAGGACAGTAACTTGCCTTGCTGAGCCTCAACTTTCTTGTCTAATAAGTGAGAAAATAATAAACTAGCTTCTAAAGAGATTCTATAAGATAGTATTCAAAATAAAAAAACATACCTAGCATGTTTTTAAACATTGCATAGGATTTTTTGTGTCTTATTATGTGAATGATGATGTATTAAGTTATAATCATAAACAAATGATGTCTAGAGTTCTTATTATTCCCATGACACCTTCCAGTCTAGTTTTCATTTGCATTATTTTAGAAAACAAAATTATATATGGGCAGAAGGCATCTTAAAAATTCCCTGTGAGAGAACAGGCATGAAGACCAATGGAATAGAACTGAAGACCCAGATTTTAACCCACAGATGGATGGCCACCTAATCTTTGATAAGGGAGCCAAAAAAAATAGAACAGAAGAAAGACAGCCTCTTCAACAAGTGGAGCTGGCAGAACTGGTTAAGCACTTGCAGAAAACTAAATTGGGATCCTTCTTTGTCACCCTGCACTAGGATTAACTCCAAATGGATGAAAGACCTCGAGGCAAAAGCTGATACACTGAATACTTTACAAGAAGGAATAGGAGATACACTAGGTCTCCTTGGCATAGGTAAAAAGTTTCTTGATAAGAACCCAGAAACACAACAAATCAAAGAAAGTCTGGATAAGTGGGACTCCATTAAACTGCAGAGCTTCTGTATGGCAAGGGACATAGCTAGCAAACTAACTAGAAAGCCTACAGAGTGGGAGAAGATCTTCACTAACCATACAACTGACAAAGGCCTCATATCTAAAATATATCAATAGCTAAAAAAATTAAAACACTCCAAGACTAATCTCCAGAGTAACAACCATCCCATTAAAAGATGGGCCAAAGACTTAAAGAGAGTCTTCTCTGAAGAAGAAATAAAAATGGCCTATAGACACATGAAGAAATGACATCTCTGGTCATAAAAGAAATGCAAATCAAAACAACTCTGAGATTCCACCTCACTCTAGTTAGAATGGCCATGGTCAAGAAATCTACTAACAACAGATGCTGGCAGAGATGCGGACAGGAGGGATCACTGCTACACTGTTGGTGGGAGTGCAAACTCATTCAACCACTGTGGCAGTTCCATAAAAGACTAAACATAGAGCTCCCCTATAACCCAGCAATTCCACTACCTGGCATTTACCCAATTGTCCAGAAACAAGGACATGCTAAATCCATTAGCACAACAATGTTCATTGCAGCACTATTTACCATAGCAAAGATATGGAACCAACCCAGATGCCCCTCAGTTGAAGAGTTGATCAATAAGATGTGGTATTTATACACAATGGAATTCTATGCTGCTGTCAGAAAGAATGACATCGCCTCATTTGTAAGGAAATGGAAAGACTTAGAAAAAAATCATATTAAGTGAAGTAAGCCAGACTCAAAGGAACATAGGCTCAATGGTTTCCCTCATTTGTCATAATCAGTAGAAACCTTGGGCTCTCCTAGAAGAGATTTACAATAGAACAAAATACATAAGGCCATATAGTATGATGCTAAATATAAGGACCTCCAGGTTATAGAAACAAAAGCCATATAATGAGTGACTGTTGTCCTTAATGTACTGTTATCTCTCATCTCTTTTGCTGTCCCTTGGTTATCTCATATTGTTACAGTATTTTACTTTGTTATCTGATATATTATATATATGCGTATTTGGTTATTTGAAATCGGATAGGGAAGAGGGGAAATCAAGAAGAGTGGGGCGGGGGGGGGGAAGGAGAGGGGAAATGAGGACCAAGTCATGAGAAAGGGCATCTATGTTTGTGAAGTAATGCACCTTCTATGTAGTGAATATAATGTAACCCTTCTATTAATTACAATAAAAAATATGGAAAAAAGAAAAAGAATTCTCTGTGAGTTATCCAGGGAGAATTAAAGCTTGAAAAGAAACCAGCTCTGATACTAAGGGCCAAGCTATCTGGGAGAACAAAAGACATGATCGCATATACCCAACTCAAGTAAGAACAATAGGCATCCAGCAGTCTAACAAATTCTGTTGCAGAGTTCTATCATCTCCAGCAATTTCAGATGGCACAGTCTTTTGAGTGACTTCACCATCGTGATTCCTTCAGAGTTCTTCCTCACCAGTGCCAAGTGATCTTGTTAGCACCTAGTCCAGTGAGCCTCAGTTTCTTCTTCTGTTGGAGAAGAAGATATATAAACGATTCACTGTTAACTGAGTATCCATAGAATGTGCTCTCTTTATGGAACACTTCTTGTCCCATGAAAGGAAATAGCCCAAACTGGCCCTTCGATGTCTCCCCAACTTCTTAATTTAGCCACTAGAAAATGATCCTTTATTCATTGAGTTTAGGGGACAGTCCCTGTGTCTTTATGACTTGAAAATATCAGCCAGAATATTATTTGCCTTTCCTCAATTGAAGTAGAATTAATTTCTTGATAGTGACAATAATTTGTCAACATAGATTCCTCCGTGGTAACAAATCTCCCATCTGATGGAGATGCATTTGGCAGTGTTGGTAATAGGGAAGCTATGCTCGTGTGGTAACAAAATTTCTGCACTTTCTTGTCAATATTGCTATACACTTGGGACTATTCTTAAAATTGTATTTAAAGAGATTAGAGAAATAATTATGTAGTCACTAATAAATAGCAACATAGGAGTGTTTTTATAACAAAATGTTTTCACTAAACAATAAGCAACACACTAAACAATACTATTTATGAATCTCTACATCCATGCATGGCTACCATACCATAATTAGCAATGTTGCTTCTTTATTTGTTATTCATTTATTTGTGCTCATCCTGGGGCTTGAACTCAGAGACTGGGCACTGTCCCTAAGCTTTTTGTTATATGGCTAGTGCTCTACTGGGCAAGCCACAACTTCATTTGTGTGCGTGTGTGTGCATGTGTGTGTGTGTGTGTGTGTGTGTGTGTGTGTGAGATGAATGAGACATCTGAGTCTCATGGATATTCCTTCCTGAGCTGGTTTGAACCGTGTTACTCAGTTCTCAATCTCTTGAGTAGTTAGGATTATAGATATGAACCACTGGCTCCTCCATTTAATTTCTTTCTTGAAAAGTTCTTATTTCAGATTATTTTAGCTTTCCTTGCTTTTTAAAATTCTAATATTTGGATTTTGCGTCAAATTCTACAAATATATTGTCTGAATTTTATTAGAGTTATATTGTGTTAAACAATTTATTTAGGGAAAATTTCCATCATGAGAATATTTTCTTCTCCAAGTGCTTGGTCATTAATTTGTCTTCTTCCATGAACTTTTCTCTATAATTCTTAAAAAGTTTATTTCTGAGGACTTTATATGTCTTCCAACTGGAATTCACAACACATTATTGAATAATATTGAATAATTAATGAATCAATAATGTAGTACAATCTATTTTTTTCACTATATAAATTTCTGATGTTCATCTTGTTGGATACGTATAAACTATACACATGTAGTATTTATGTATGTATGTAATCTCAGAATGCAAAATATAGAAATAGTTGATTGGAGGTAATAAGGGAAAATGTAAGGGCTGGAGAGGTATGTCTATTAGTAGAGTGCCTGCCTAGCAAGTACAAGGCTGTGAGTTCAAACTCAGTATAAGAAAAGATATAGGCCAGAAATGTGGCCTAGTGGTAGAGTGCTTGCCTAGCATGCACAAAGCCTTGGATTTGAATCCTTGGTACTACATACAAAGAAAAAGCTGGAAGTGGTGGTATTGCTCAAGTGGTATAGCACTAGCCTTGAGAAAGTTCAAGGACAGTGCCTAGGCCCTGAGTTCAAACCCCAGGACTGGCAAAAGAGAAAAAGAAAAGACAGAGAAAAATGGAGAAAGGAGAAAGAGAGAAAGAGAGGGAGGCAAGGAGGGAAGGAGGAAAATGAAAGGAAGATAGAAGAGAGGGAGAAAAGAAGGGAGGAAAGAGAAATTTGTAAAAAGCATGATAGAAAATGATAAAAGCAGAGAACAGTAAATAAAATTAAAAAGCAGTACATTGGTGATTTACCTTAATGAGAATCACATAACCAGTAGTTTTAGATGCTAAAGAAGTACCCATCATTTGGTAATAATTAGTTCTACAACATCAAGTGATGGCAAGAAAGGAGAGCCTTCACACTCCTGATTGTAAATATGCTCAGGCACTTTGCAGAACAATTTGGCAATATCTAGAATAACTCTAGCTCACCCTCTTCATGTAACAATCCTTCTTCTACTTATATACCCTGAAAAAACTACTCAATCTGTACATAGGAGATATAAATGTGTTGACTAAGTATGATGTATAATAATATATAATTTGTCAAAATTATATATTCAAAATTAATTGTACAATGAAGCTCCTCTGTATAATTCATTTAGCCTAATAAAACATTTAAAAGAATAAATTAAGTTGGGGGCCAGGGGCTACTCAGCCCCAGCTACTCAAGAAGCAAAGATATAAAAATCTTAGTTTGAAGCCAGCCCAACAGACAAATTCAAGACACTTTTATCTCCAATTAACCAGCAAAAGCCAGAAGTGGGGTATAGCTCAAATGGTAGAACATCAGCCCCCCAACACACATACCCAAAGAAATCATATGACAGACCATATGCCCAGAAAAAAGGAATAAATTAGATCCATAAATCATAACATAAATGCTATTTCAAATTATAGACATGAATAAAAAAATAAAATGCAGGCACCCAGAAGGTCTTATTGTAATCTTAACTACTTGGTGAGGTGGCAATCTAAGTGTCACTGTTTCCGGCCAGGCAGGAGAGTCTGTGAGACTCTTATCTCCCATTAAACACTAAAAAGCTGAAAATGGAGCTGTGGTCTACATGGTAGAGTATCAGAAAAAAAAAAATCAAGAGCAAGAGGCAGAAACAGAACCTGGACCCTTAGTTCAAGCCCTAGTACCAGCACACACACACACACACACACACACACACACACACACACACACACACACACACACAGGCAAATAAAACTATCTCTTCCTCTGCAACAGCCCAGTGCAAAGCTTTTCACATCAAGAAGCTGCTTCTCTAACTCACTCAAAACTATTTTTTCAAGATCCCACAGAACCACCTACTTTCTTAGAACATTTGAAAACACATTAGGATGGACTAGGAAACCTGTTTCAAAATAAGTTTAAGCTATGATTTTTAAGTCCATAAAAGAGAAACCATATATCCGGTTATTTGATTAATTTGTGCTTATATTATTGTTTATTATTCTAGAGTAAAAGTATAGATACTTTTACTTATATTTCATTTCTCGGCTCCTATTCAGAGCAAATTACCTGCACAAAATGATGAGCTATCACTTACAGAGAATGTTCTTGAAAACATGAGGTATTGCCATAATATTTCTTCCATTTATTGGAATAGGCTAAGATTTGTGTCAAAAACATACGTTGTTAAACAGGGGTCTCTCTTTGTGAATGCCAACCTTAATATGTTCTTCACAGGAGCTGCATAACTTTTCTAGCATAGATTTTGTTGCAAATACCAAGTTGCAAAATTTGAAGCAGGAAAAAATAGCATGTGGCTCTTTAAGATGTTCACATAATGGACACTTTCCACCATTAAGACCTTCACAGGCATGTATCTGAAAAAGCTTGCCTAGAGTCCTCCCACAGTAAAAATTAGAACAGACCAGAATCCACTGGCAACTTGGCTCTTAACTGCCAAGAATAAGGAAAAGACTGTGGCAGAAGGGCCATTTATCTTTGTTATTAGGAAATAAATCAACCTTTGTTTTCCTGGCCCAACTCAAGGAATGTCATTATTACCAAATAAATTGTGTAGTTACAAATCAATCGAGCCACCTTTCATTTAAATGTGAATCACTTTAATTGTCTGGGCTTCAAACTTGATTCTATCCCAAGAAAACAAATGATTTGACATATAGATGGTTTGAATTTTACATTTCATACAGTATAAAAGCAGGGTTTAAAGGTTTTTTTAAGAGCAATCACTAACAACTTTTTTTAACTTCACAATGTGGGTATCACAGTGCTTATCTTATGAGAAACAAGTCAAATTAGAAAATAATGACAATCTCAGAATATGGCAAAAATGTTATAGAGATATACTTTGCAATATCTGTCTGCATATTACCTGCGTATTTAAGATACATCCTCTAATGTAAAATAGTAATGAAATATAAGCTAGGCTGCATCTTTGGAGAAATAGGAAAGCTTTCTGAATTAATATTTGCTTACATTTTAAACTAATTGAAATCCACCTATGGTTAAACAGAAACTTTATAATTAAAGTACCGTCTATATTTTTAAGTCCTGAAAGGAAAAGTTTCCTTTGACTAGTGTTTCATTACTGCCTAGATAGAAGCAACATGACCAAGATTTCTGAATGAATGATGCCTCTTAGCCAAAATCACTCCCTACTTCCCCTCTCGATTCTACTCTAGTTTCTCACACTGTCCGGCCTCTGTGGCCTCTCTCCCACCTCTGACCTCCTCCTCAGTTTTCACCCTTCCTTTAACAGTTGATTTATGATGGGCCCATGGAAGGGTCAAGCCCACTTTTATGGTTTGCTTAAAATATTTCTTTTAGAATGAGCATCAGAAGTGGTCTCCCGTCTCTGCTAAACAGTTTCACCAAGACCTCAAAAGACCTTCCTTTACTGGCTATCAGTATGTCTTATTTATTATATCTTTTGTACTTGTGAAGAGAGACTCATTAAATAAGGCAATCTTGAGACTTGTACTAAAATGAGTAACTTATAAAACAAGTGGGATCTGCTCTTCTCTCTCCTCTACGTAGAATGCCTATGGATGTATATATATATAATTCAGTTGCATGAAGGTATGAGGAAAGGAAAAGAAGCCATTAGCAATAGTCCTATACCATGGATCCTTCTTGGGATCTATTTTTCTTTGAATTTGACAGTTTGATCTTGACAGCACTGAAGCCTGCAAACCTACTGGGAACACATTTACATTCATTACCTTACTAGTAAATTTCACCCTTTTGTTTAATTTGACTTCCTGTTGTTGTTCCCATACTAAATAACTACCAAGTTTAGAAATACTTTTTTTTTAACACAGTGGTTAAGAAAACTGATGGGATTGTTTTTGTTCCATGTCTAGAAAATTCTGTAGACAATTTGGATCAATTTGAAAGATATGAGGCTACCTACTTTTAAGCAATGTGAAAGACCAAATTGCACCTAAAAATAGTAGATCACTCCAAGATTCCTAGACTGAAAGGAACCTTAATTTCCTAATATGGATCTTACAATTAAATTTTAGCCATAGTACCCCTATGTTAAATAACACCATAGGACATAGATGACTTTCCAAACTTACTGCTCTTCTCCCTCTGTGGTAATCAAAGATGTGATTTATTACCCTGACATTTTTAATAGAGCAAAGCTCAGGGGTCTATTGTAATTGGCTTTTAGCGTCCATGTTGTCTTTCCATGTTCCCTTTGGCTACTAGCAAAACACAAAAGTTGTCAAGATATCCATATAACTTGCTAATATAAAAAAAACACAAAACACTTTTTTCTGAGCCAAATGACATTTAAAGTATTTTCCACTTCTTACATAGCAATGAATTCATTTTTCCCATTTCATGCCTCTGTTTCATGTACAGAAAGGTGCTCCCCCAGCCAATTAAATGCCATCATTTTCTTGGTGTGAGATTTGGCAAGACTTCAGCAGCAGGCAGGTCTGAACCAAAGGAGTCTGCTGTCAAGACTCTGTGACTCAGACTAAAGACTTGACTGCTTTCTTCATCCCAGAAGTTAATACCATCAAGGACTAGGAGGATCCCAGGTGAAGGCACAGATCCAACCATCCGAGCACCGTGGAATTCATGTATGAAAACCGTCCATATTAAAGATCTGGGGCCTATATTCAATGTTTTAGTATTTATAATCTTGGATTCCACGAATGGGATCCCTGTATGCTCAACATCAAATTTTAGTTCATGCCTCAGCATTCTGGCTGGTATTCAACAGAAATTTGGGGTGAGAGGGTGATCACAGGGAGTAAGATGTTAGCACAAGGAGTTATTCAAATGAGAGAAGGTGTGAGGTTAGATTCCTGTCCTGGATTTGACCTGCTGTACATCAAAATCATTAACTCCTTTTTCCAGATGCTCCTGGTAAATTTGCATGTGTTTCCCTGGTTGTTGCTGCATAAGACAAGACAAGGAGAAACAGTTTGTGGTGGGAGCAAAAGAGCTATGAGTCTTCTGATTTCATAGAGAGAAAAAGAGAGAGAGAGAGAGAGAGAGAGAGAGAGAGAGAGAGAGAGAGAGAGAGAGAGAGAGAGAGAGAGAGAGAAATGATGCACAAATAAAAAGCAAACACCAAAAAAATAGTCTCATGACCTCTAGAGGTTGTTAAAATACAGTGTAGGAGTCAGGATACTATTGTTCACATTTGCATGCATACCACCACAGCCAGAGTGACTGTCCCAGGCAAGGAGCTTGTGGCTCAATTGTGTCATCAGAAACTTTACTGTAAATAAAAAACTGGTGTATCTGAGATGTGCTAAGATTTGTGCACTCTACGATATCCAGGCTGTGCTGAACTGTTTTGTTCCTTTAGAAGCAACAAGTGTGGTCCTAACACTCATTTTCTAAAGAATTGTGAAATGCCTCACTTGATTTTTGTTTGTATTGTGCTGGTACTGGGGCTTAACCTCATGGCCTAGGAGCTCTGCCTTAGCTTTTGTCCTCAAGGCTGGCACTTTACCACTTAAGCCACACTCTTTAATTTGCACGGTATAAAATACAAGTATTGACCTCTTTCTTGTTCAAAGATCAAGAGTAGCAACACTAAAAGTGATCAAGTAGAGCACATATCCCTTTCATCCATGATCTTTCTCCCTTTTACCTTGGCATATTTCTAAACTTTGATAATATCAGTCTGCATTAAATAATTCAAGCTTTAAATTATTGGAAGGATTTTACCGTCTATTATAGAATGCCACTTTTAATTGCAAAGATAAGGGCATTTAATTTATGTGCAATTACTGAAATTATACAATCGCTGTATCACAATAGCTACAAGCATGGCTTTCCCCATCCTACTTGAACAGTGGAAATCTGTACACAATATAGCTCTCTAGTTCCTCCTATTTTCAAGTGCAATGATTGTTCCTTTTGCACTTGAAGTTGTGATATAGAAAGGAAATGTCACCATTCTGATACAAAAGGCTCAAACCTGTAAATCCAGCTAGTCAGGAGACTGAGATCTGAGAATCAAGGTTCAAAATTAGCTTGAGCCAACAAATCCAAGACACTCATATCTCCATTTAACCATCAAAAAAATGAAAGTGAAGGTGAGGCTCAAGTGGTAAAGTGCCAGCCTTGTGCAAAATAAGCAAGAGCGAGAGGCTCTAAGTCCAAGCTCCAGTAGAGCACATAAATGAGTGAAAGTAAATAAATAGACAAATAAGATAATGTTATCTATTGGAGGTATGCATGATTTTGTTTGTACTGCTGAAATCTGCTTGTTTATATTACTCTTGATTCATGCTGGAATTTCCTTGCATCGTGCTCATAGCATCTCATGAGTGCTGAGTGTCAAGTGTAGGTGTCTGTTGCATGGGCATGTCCTGTGGTCCCATCGGGCTTACAAAGTACAAATCCAGTGATCAAATTATTAAAAATTTTAAAAGACAACAACAAAGCACAGGATCCTTCTGAACATGCGGCCTTTTGAGAATTCATATGTTATGTTTTTGCTAAATTGGTCCTGGATTCTAGACATTGCCAGTGTTTCCTCGGGATGGGTTAGGGGACACAATTAGTCCAAAGGAGAATTATTGATGTATGATTTACAAAAGACTATGCTTTGTGCCATAATGGAATTTTAAAAAGCACACACACACACACACACACACACACACACACACACACACACACACAATTCTGGTGGATTTGAACTGCTGTAGTCCAAGTGAAAGGAACAAGGAAAATATACCTGAAGACTGAATGCTGGAGGGATCATAAACAATAAAGATGAGCTTCTTCCATTCTTTTTTCACACTCGCTCAGCTTTTTTTGATCAAAGCTGGTATTCTATCACTTGAGTTATGCCCTCTCTACCAGCTTTCTGCTGGTTCATTGGAAACAAGAGTTGGAGTCATCTGGCAGAGCTGGATTTGAACATCAATCCTCAGATCTCAGCTTCCTATGTAGGATTCCAGCCATGAGCTGCTGGGGTCTGGACATCTTTTGATGTCTAATATTTCATTTGCTTTTCTGGTAAAACTATTTTGCAGATATTTAATTTCTTTTAATGCATCATGTTGAAAGATTAATTTTTCTTTTTTGTAGGACTAGTGTTTGAACTCAGGACTTTTTACTTGCAAGGTAGGTGCTAAGCTTGTTATGTTTCCTATTCAGTTTCCATTTTTGTGCGGAATAGCAAAAATTACTATCCTATCTATGTTTCCTGTGTTATGGCACATGTCATAACAACCAGCTGTTGATTAAGACACAGTATTACAAACTGTACAATCTCTAGTCTCAGCCTCTGGAGTAGTTAGAACTATAGGCATGAGCCACTGGACACAGACTCATAGATTATTTTAACTTTTTGCCATAATTAAATAAATGATTGTAATAAAACTTTCATACATTTGGTTTTAAATACACCCTATGAATATATCACTTCAATGAAATTCTGCATTTGGCTTGCGCTGTATTGTGAAAATCCCAAGTTCTATTATCAGTCACTGGAGTAGTTTCCTATCCACTCCTGTTCATGGTTTGTTTTTTGGTCTGCTTTGTTTGTTTGTTTTGTTGGTCAAGGGGTTTGAACATAGCGTCTGGATGCTGTCCCTGAACTCTTTTGCTCAAGGCTATCATTCTACCACTTTTACACCACAGCTCCCCGTCATGCCACAGCTCTACTTCTGGTTTTTGAGTGGTTAATGGAAATAAGAGTCTCACTGGGACTTTTCTGCCCTAATATGAACAGCAATCCTCAGATCTTCAGATCCCACTCTTCTGAGTAGCTAGGATTTCAGGCCTGAGCCTCTAGCACCAGGCTTCTATTCTATTCTGTTTTTATAGAACTCTAATTGAAGCTAAGTGGCATTAGCGTCAATACTTACACTAGTCTCAAAACCTAGCATTAAATTGAAAATGCATATGAGAAAACAATCAAATAACAAATTGACTCTTTCTGTATTTTTGGAGATTCTGTTAAACATAAACAGTGATGAATGAACAGAGACTGATAAAGGCACAGATTACACAGTTTTAAGTACCAGTACCTGACTTTGCCTTTTTCCACCCCTTTTCTCACCTGTACCTAGTCAGAAGTTCTATTTGGTACCATGGAAGACTTGTGTTGTGAGCATCAAATAAAATATGCATGAAATAGCCATATACAAAAAGTGTATCGCCTTATTATCTCTACATATCAATCACATTAGAAGAATCTAAACCACATATGTGTGTAATCAAGTTTTTTTTCTGAACTGTATCCACAAATGCACAGGATTAGTTGATGCTCATTGGTGTAACAAGCCATCTTTAAATCTCTGTGACAATATATTTAATAAGCTTCTTTCTTACCAGTCTCAGTCTGACACAGGACAAATGGTTCTCCTGTATCAGATGGTTCACCTGTGTGACTCTCTACCATGCTCTGGCTGAGTTTGGATCTGGGAAGGACCTGGGCTTCCTCCATTCTCAATCTGGGTACAAACAGAGGAGTTGGGAGGCTCATGCAGGGAATTTCAATGGCCAGTTATAGAAATACTGTTTATAAAATCTGTTCACATCATATGTTCAAATATAGTAAAAGGGCCTCAAACTCACTGTCCGCAAGACTAGAAGTATAATCTTCTTTACTCATGCCCAGCAAGGAGGGACAGTGTTTGGACTCTTCGTTTCTGCCACATTTCAGGCATAATATGATGGTTGAAAATAGAAAACAATCATTTCAGGAATTATATGATGGTTGAAAATAGCAATCTTTTACTTATATCAGGTCAGGCTATAGAGAACTCAAGGAGCCATTGTTATATCAAATCATATCTGCTGAGACTAGGCTCTAGCTTACTGGTGTGGTGAAGTCCTATGGATAACTGAACCAGCCTCAAGGCAATGTGAACTCATATGGTATTTGACTATATTATTGGGTTATAATAGTTCCAGTGCACTTGCAATTGTTTGTACAAAATATGTATTGTCTTGGAGCCAGTACATATGTGCACATGTACATGCATACACACATGCACACACACAGATTTATTAGGTCCTGACCTCTTGGTCCTAGTTCTGGCTTCAGAAACTGTTAAGAGTTGAGGAGTGAAAATTTGCTCACATGAAGGAAGTTCACAGGTGAGTGCTGACGTGTGAGGTTCATGGAGCAGAAATGGAAAACTTTTGGTCACTGACTGAATTGCTCCTAGTTTGCTTGAACCATATTGAGTTTTGTTTTAAAAGTCTGAATCAGCATTTCAAAACTCAGAAAATTTGATTTAAAATTCTTCTGGACATATAAAATATCAGGCCACAGTGGACCAATCCACACCATAGTAAACACCATTGGAGTGGCATAAACACTGATTCCTTGAGCTGAGACATGCTTCTTTAGGTTACCACTATTTTCTACTGATTTCCATGAGATGATATCCTAGATTTTTCTTTTACTTAAGAAATATTTTCTTTATTCTTAAACTCTATCAGAATTAGAAAATTTAAAGCTAGAACAAACATTGCTTGTCTTTCACAAAAAATGAAATTATCATTATTATTGCAGAACTGAAAGACAGTTTAGTTGGTTGGTTGGTTGGTTTTTGAGACAGGGTCTTGCCATGTTGTCAAGGCAGACCTAGAATTCACAATCCTGTTTCTGTCTCCAAAATTCTGGAATTACAGGTGTTTACCACTTAACCGAATTTTGGGTTTTCTTAAATATTTACTATTGAAAATAAAGTGTGTGTACACCCAAACACCCAAACAGCAATTGCCCTCTGGCCTGAAAAACACATTTCAAAACAAGGCTGAGTGATAATTTACATCATAAAATTTACCCATAGTAAGCATATTCATTGATTTTAGTGAAGTTGTGAAACTACTATCACAGGATGGTATTTTAAATCATTTTCATCTCTTCCCAAATTCCCTTGTGCCCAATTTGTTCTCTACTCTTAAACTCAGTTATAAACAACTACCAACAATCTTCCTTCTCTATTGACTACATATTTTAAATCATATTCTGACTGGTTCAGGGTATTCAGAGAAGGATATTATTCCAGTCTAGTCTAGCAAACTACTTATGGCAGTTCTTTGATAGTTTATATAGACAGATGCCAACAACAGAGAAATGTACTTTAGGGCTATTATATTCTTTTCTAAACAGATGGTACAACTCTTTACTTTTAGACCAGGCACCCGTAATTCATGAATATAATCCTCCTCAGTTACTCAGGAAAACAAGATCTGGCCGGGAGTTTGGTCTAGTGGGAAGAGTGCTTGCCTAGCCTGCATGAATACCCAAGTTCAATTCCTCAGTACCACATACTTAGAAAAAAAAAAGCCAGAAGTGGTGCTGTGACTCAAATGGTAGACCTTTAGCCTTGAAAAAACCCAAGGATAGTTCTCAGGCCCTAAGCCCAAGCTCACGACTGGCAAAAAAAAAGAAAATGAGATCTGAGAATTGCAGTTCAAAGCCAGTCCAGGCAGATAAATCACCAATTAACAAGCAAAAAGCCAGAAATGGGCTGCAACTCAAGTGGTAAAAAGCCCCAGCCTCGAGTGAAAAAAGCCAAACTAGAGCTCAAGGCCATAAATTCAAGCCTTGGTAACTGGCACAAGACCATAAAAAAACAACAAATATTCCAGATTTTTTCCATAGAGTAATTGAGATTAATTAAATGACATCATCTGCATGTATGCGTAAAGAACAGAACTTTTAAGAAAAAGTACAAACCCTACCACACTACTGCACTATACTTTTCATTTTTTCTTATATAGAAATCAATAAATGAAAAAATCAGAGGTCTTTGAAAACACACAGCAAGTCATCACTTCCTTAGAATTAGGAAAAAATGACTCTAACTTCGAGTAGGTCTCTTTTCAGTTCCCAAAATACTGATAGTCCACGTCAGCCATTAGGCATTTATTCAAGGATTTTATTTTGTGGTATTTCCTTTGCTATTCTTGTACTGTTCATTTTATGCCTTTATTCAATTCAGTTTCATATGTGCCCCCAACTCATTTTAAATATAAATTTCCAAATGGATCAAAGACCTGGAGGCAAAAGCAGATACACTGAAAATTTTACAAGAAGGAATAGGAGATACACTAGGTCTCCTTGGCACAGGTTGAAACTTTCTTAATAAGGACCCAGGAACACAACAAATCAAAGAAAATCTGAATAAGTGGGATTCCATTAAACTGCAGAGCTTCTGTATGGCAAGGGACATAGCTAGCAAACTAACTAGAAAGGAGTGGGAGAAGATTTTCACTAACCCTACAACTGACAAAGGCCTCATATCTAAAATATATCAACAGCTCAAAAAATTGAATCACTCCAAAACTAATCTCCAAAGAAACAACCATCCCATTAAAAGATGGGCCAAAGACTTAAAGAGAGTCTTCTCTGAAGAAGAAACAAAAATGGCCTATAGAAGATAGGAAAAAAAAATATAACCGCAGGGTGAACTACAGAATTTCAATGACTGCAGAATTGCTTAAAAAACTGAATTGGGAAGAGAGTGGAAGGAAAATGTTTTTGTTTATTGTTTTTGCTTTTGTTACAAATAGTTGACAGGTTGGGATGCTTTTGAGATAGTGCATTCCTGTTGCATTTATTCACAAAATAGAGCACCATGTGTGTGGCGAAGCTGCCACTGGAGTTCAGAGCTGTCTATCTCCTCTGCAGGAGGCTGTGATAGCTACACATGACCAGGTTTTGTTCTCACAGCAAGGCTTCAGGAAAGTGGAGCAGTCTCTGCTCTCCACATCCTGATCTCATGAATTAGGAGAAGCCAGAATGATTCCACCTACATTTTAAATAGGAAGAAGCAAATGTGTGAAGTGGTAAAACGAAAATACACTGAGTGGGATTATTTTTTAGAACATATATGCTTTTAAACCATGGACATTTTAACAAGCAATATGTAACCTTCATGAGAATAAAGTCCTTGACTTCGGTATTTATTTAAAAAAAAAAAAAAAGAATGTCCTATAGACACGTGAAGAAATGCTCCACATCTCTGGCCATAAAAGAAATACAAATCAAAACAACTCTAAGATTCCACCTCACTCCAGTTAAAATGGCCAGAATCAAGAAATCTAATAACAACAGATGCTGGAGGAGCTGTGACCAGGAGGGATCACTCCCTCACTGTTGGTGGGAGTGCAAATTCGTTCAACCACTATGGAAAGCAGTATGGCAGTTCCTCAAAAGACTAAACATAGAGCTGCCCTATGACCCAGCAATTCCACTACTGGGCATTTACCCAATTATCCAGAAACAAGGGCATACTAAATCCACCAGCACAACAATGTTCATTGCAGCACTATTTACCATAGCAAAGATATGGAACCAACCCAGATGCCCCTCAGTTGATGAATGGATCAACAAGATGTGGTATTTATACAAAATAGAATTCTATGCTGCTGTCAGAAAGAATGACATCACCCCATTTGTTTTTTTTCATATATTTTTATTGTAATTAATAGAAGGGTTACATTATATTCACCAGATAGAAGGTGCATTACCTCACAAATGTTGATACTCGTTTTCATGTCTTGGTCCCCTTTTTCTTTCCCCCACCCACACCTCTCTTCTTGTTTTCCCCCCTTCCCTATCCGTTTTCAAATAACCAAATAAGCATATATACAATATATCAGATAACAAGGTGAAATACTCTAACAATATGAGATAACCAAGGGACAGAAAAAGCGATGAGAGATAGCTCAAGGTTTCTACTGATTATGACAAATGAGGGAACCATTGAGCCTATGTTCCTTTGAGTATGGCTTATCTTCTCTTAATATGATTTTTTATAAGTCTTTCCATTTCCTAGCAGAGATTTACAATAGAGCAAAACCTAGATACATAAGGCCGTATAGGATGATGCTAAATGAAAGGACCTCAGGACATAGAAACAGAAGCTATGTAATGAGTTATTGTTGTACTTAATGTACTATGCTATCTCTCATCTCTTTTGCTGTCCCTTGGCTATCTCATATTGTTACAGTATTTCACCTTGTTATCTCATATATTTCATATATGCGTATTTAGTTATTTGAAATAGGATAAGGAAGGGGTAACACAAGATGAGGGGCTGGGGTTGGGGGAGGGAAATGGGGACCAAGACATGAGAAAGGGTATCAATGGTTGTGAAGTAATGCATCTTCTATCTGGTGAATATAATGTAACCCTTCTATTAATTACAATAAAAGTATATGAAAAAATACTCAATATATATGTGCATGTATGTATATATATATATATATATATATATTCTAGCTAAGGGGTTTTACTTT
Organism: Megascapheus bottae; assembly: GCF_031878675.1. Taxonomy (NCBI): domain Eukaryota; kingdom Metazoa; phylum Chordata; class Mammalia; order Rodentia; family Geomyidae; genus Megascapheus; species Megascapheus bottae. The sequence continues at coordinate 7,296,551 of NC_143511.1, read as the reverse complement.
TGCATCCTTTGCACAAAACATTAATCCTGTCTTTTCTATGCTGTTTAATAAAACTTGCTGAAGAATAAATGACACATAAATTATATTTCAAGATTATTATTTGAGAATGCTTTAGTTTTATGTGTATAAAAATAAATTGGCTGAAGAGCAAGTGTTTGGCCTAGTGGTAGAGTGCTTACCTAGCATGCACAAAGATCAGGGTTCAATTCTTCGATACCAAGCACATAGAAAAAGCAGGAAGTGGTGCTGTGGCTCAAGGGGTAGGGCTCTAGCTTTGAGAAAACTCAAGGAAAGTGCTCAGGCCCTGAGCTCAAGCCCAGGACTGGCAAAAAATAAATAAATAAATTGGCTGAATCAATATAAACAGGATTTATCAAGAACTGTTTTTGTTTGTTTTTATAATCTCAAATCACTGAAGCAACTCAGTAGTTTATTTTAGTATAGTAACAACTGAATAACATCAACTATTTATTTTTAATTTAAACAAAGGAACTCAAGGGACAAAGTAGAAACTGTTGTACTGCTTGCTAGTTTTCTGTTGATTCTGTTCTTTTTTGCTTGTTTTGTTTCCCACTTTGTGTTTCTCTGTATTATTTGTATTTCTCAGTTTTTTAAAAATTTATCTGGTCTGTGTTTGTGTCTATTCTCTCTTTTTTTCTTTATCTGTATCTGTCTAGCTGTCTCTGTCTCTGAATCTCCCTCCCTCTCCCTCTCTCTCCCTCCCTCCCTCCCTCCCCCCTCCCTCCCTCCCTCCCTCTCTCTCTTTCCCTTGCTTTCCCTTGCTTGCTCCCCTAACCATTTGTCCGTTTTGATTTCTGCTGTACCTGTGTTTGGTCTCTAGTCTCTGACAGGTTCCTACAGCATTTCATTGGCCAAGTTCAAGGACATTTCTAGTTATAGCACTGTCTTCTTTGTCAAATCAAGAACAACAAATCTTTGTGGGTTCACCGAGGCTCCCAGAAGACAGGGCATATAGGAAGCCAGTAGCTTCCAATAGAGAAGAACAGAAATAATGAAATTCAACAGAAAAAGATGAAAGACCATAAAGAAAAATAGTAAATTCAGGCAAACAGAAGCATTTTAGAAGATATAAAATCTTCATCTTTAGTTTGACCCAAATAAAAGTTATTTAGCACAAGTCATATACTAAGAAAGCATCAATGTGTCTGAGTGAACTGGAGAGCTGTCTGAAAGAGTACAATTCAACTTCTTTGGATGATAAATTTCTCTCTTAAAAACCAAGGATACCACTTTTTAAAACTCCACTAGATCATTCTTTCAAGCTGCGATTGTAATTTGAGAAGAGAAACTCCATCCTGGAGAGAACTTTCCTTTTTCATGTTTGTGTTTGTGTATTTTTTCCTCCCTGAGCTATTCTCCCACTAAACCACTTCGAAATCTTGAAAAAGTTTTTTTTTAAAAAAATAGATAAGTGTTCTTTCCTGGAGAAAATAATTATACAGTGTTGCATCTTCACCCCACAACAATAAGGTCCCCCCAAATCCTCTGGCTTTCCTGCTGCTTCATATTCATTAATTAGTCTGAGCTTTCCTTCGTGTTTCGTTTACAAAGCCACTTAAACCCACGCACTCATTTAACATATTTATGACCCCAGTTTTCCTTCTGTTCTCTGAGACTGTACCGTAATTGTTCTCTGGACCCAGGGACTGCAGAGAGCCTGCCCTGTTGAAAAGGGACAACATAAAGAAGGAAATGAATGTGTGCGGGATGAATACCTTCAACAAAACGACTGGGTGCAGTTTGGCCCCTGCCCCCCCCTTTCCCGGGGTCACTTTAATTGAGTGGAGCCTCAATCTCTATTGAGTGTATGGGAGACTATTAACTCTTAACAACGCTCCGTCTCAGGTTATTTATTTATTACTTAAATGATTTGTTATTGCTCCTCGGATTTAATACACCCTCTGGGAACCAAAATGGCAGCATCGTGTTACAGAAAAACTACAAGTTATTTTAAAACTGTAATTGACGTTTTATGAGAGCCATAAAAGCTTTCTGAACAAATAACTTACCATTAGTCAGAACCTTCAGCAGGAGATCTGTAAAATTAAGGATATGGTAGAACAGTACTGTACTTGTGTATATGCGTCTGTTTGCCAGTGTGCTTAGCAGAAGAGGGAGGGAATCATGCAGAGGGGCAAGAGAGAAATTCCAGTGGATTGATGCTCTTCACTTCTAAGAATCTTGACTTGAAGCATCACAAATTTGAGTCCCAGGGATCTGGGAATGGATGCAAAGAATTCTCAAAAAGGATGACCTGCACCTGACAAGCACATTTGAATTGCCACCCAAGTCCTTCACCTTTTATTCACAGTGACAAATTTCCAGTCAGATGCCTGATTTGCTTCCAGCTTAGCTGGTTCAGCAGTTAGAATAAGACATCTCCTTGGGGGGCCGGGAGTTTGGCCTAGTGGTAGAGTGCTTGCCTAGCATGCACGAAGACCCGGGTTCGATCCTTGGTACCCCACATACATAGCAAAAAGCCGGAAGTGGTGCTGAGGCTCAAGTGGTAGAGCTCTAGCCTTGAGAAAGTCCAAGGACAGTACTCAAGCCCTGAGCTCAAGCCCAGGACTGGCAAAAAAAAAAAGACATCTCCTTGGGCTATTGGTTCCAATCATATATGCATTCTTAAGTTATCAATGGAACTGTAGGACTTTAGTACTGATGCATATGGATCATGCCACTTCATAGCTCAACAGAGCTAAATGATTTTTATATAGTTTCGAGACAATTAGATGCAATTGAGCTTCATTTAAAAAAAAAAGCTATAATTCCAAAGCTAGTTTGTTCTGGTTTTCTACTTCATAGAATGCTGTATTAACCCACACTCTCTCCAGAACTGAGGGTCCCATCACTCCCATTTCCCCTATTGTTGGCTATTAATGCCAACAATTTCCATCACTGTGAAATGTCTTTGGCAGAAATGAAAGTGGCACACCGAGGTTCTGACTCCTCCTCCAAAGCAGTTCAAACCCATCTAAGATGTGAAGAAAAAAAAAAGCCCAGCTTTCCCTGTCTTAATGCTGAACAGTTTAGAACTGTCATGCCAGGTCTAGTACTACATAATGATTAAATTCTTCATCTGCCCATTCTCCTTCACTATGGTGCAGAGGCTTTTTTGTGAGAGACCTTGGTCCCAATAAATATTTCCCACACCTGAATGTAGTTCCAAATGCTCACTTTGCTTTCATTGGTTCTTTAAACCACCTGAAATCTCCAAAATCACAAACCTACCTAACCATCCGAGAGAGGTACAATTGTTTCATAAATTTCATAGGACTGGGGCCGGGAGTTTGGCCCAGTGGTAGAGTGCTTGCCTAGCATGCACAAAGACCCGGGTTCAATTCCTCAGTACCACATACATAGAAAAAAGCCAGAAGTGGTTCTGTGGCTCAAGTGGTAGAGCTCTAGCCTTGAGAAAGTCCAAGGACAGTGCTCAAGCCCTGAGCTCAAGCCCAGGACTGGAAAAAAAACAAAACAAAACAAAACAAATTTCATAGGACTGAAGATGGCTGGCTTTTAGACTTCTCCTATGTGTGTTCATTTCTTCTCTATTAGGCTCCAAATACTCAGCTCTGAACCTCTATAGATTATTTGCTGTTCTTGGTCCTGGATTTTGATCATATTCTCTCTGTGTCTCTCTCTCTTCCTCTCTCTGTCTCTCTCTGTCTCTCTGTCTCTGACTCTGTCTCTGTCTCTCTCTCTCTATATATATATATATGTATATATGTATATATGTATGTATGTATGTATGTATGTATGTATGTATGTATGTGTATCTGTCTGTCTCTGGTTTGTCTCTTTTTGTCTGTCTGTCTGTCTCTGTCTCCCCTCTCAGTCCTGGGGCTTGAATTCAGGGCCTGAGTGCTGTCCCTTAGCCTTTTTTCTCAAAGATGGCATTCTCCTGCTTGAGCCACAGCTTCACTTCTGGCTTGTTGCTGCTTAATTGAAGACAAGTCTCTAAGACTTTCCTGTTCAGGCTGGATTCAAGCCATAATCCTCAGCTATCAGGTCTCCCGAGTAGCTAGGATTTTAGGTATGAGCCACCAACACAGGGTCATCTTTCTTTTTTCGTACCTTGCTTTTCCAAGTGAGGTTTGGCTCTTATTTCCCCTTGGATGTGATTTTTTTTGCCTGTCCTGGTCCTTGAACTCAGGGCCTGGGCACTGTCCTTGAGCTTTCTCAAGACTAGTGCTCTACTACTTGAGCCACAGCACCACTTCCAGCTTTTTCTGTGTATGTGGTACCAAAGAATCAAACCCAGGTCTTCCTAAATGCAAGGCAAGACACACTCCCAGCCCTGGATGTGGTTTTGATCATCAACCAAAGGAAACTTCACAGTAGCTGCAACTCCTGATACTGAAATCTGTGTAGTTAGTTGCCTTCCTTCTCCAGAGAGCCTCTAACTTATGTGCCCATCATTACTTTTAGGTGAGCGTGTCACCCAAAGGGAGATTTGGAGCATAGAGAAAGTTGTACCCAATCTGCTGCTTATGTCAGCAGTGTGATGTTAAGATTTTGATGTGCTTAATCTTTTTACAGTATTAGCAATGTGCCAGATAGGACATGAAACATAAGTACAAAAAATAAGTTCATAGACACAGAAATAAGGAGCACAACATAGGGCTTCCATAGGGCTTGATTATGTACAAACAAGAAGAAATTTAAGGCTCATTTCAGACTCTCTCTTTTCCCAACATATACCCATATACATATCTACCTTCTTTTTCTAGGAGAATACAAAAAAAAACTTGCTTACTTAGCTTGTTTGCTTGGCTGGTACCCTACCACTTGATCTATGCCTCCAGCTCTGCTTTTTCCTAGCTAATTTGGAAATGGAATCTCATGGACTTCAGACCATGACCCTCCAGATCTCAGCTCCTTGAGTAGGCAGAATTCCTGGTGTGCAGCACCAGTGCCTACCTTCACTATACAGCTTTAAAATGTTTTAACTATTTATTCACCATTTCTAGCTTTTTGGTACTTTTATGTTTTTGACTAGCATCAATTAGTTTCATAACAATGTTATACCTTAAGGTGTCCATATACTCATAAAATGTACCTTAATCGCACCATCTCAGTCACTCCCTCGAGACCATGTTCTTTCTTTTTCTTCTTACTTTTCTGTTTTCTTTTTTTTATTGTAAAGGTGATGTACAGAGGGGCTACAATTACACAAGCCAGATAAATGAGTAAATTTCTTCTCTCATTCTCTCCCAGCTTTTCCTTCTTGACCCCTTTCCTCACACTTTGTACAGTTCATTTTCAACATGGTCTGTAGTATCACTGCTGCATTTGTTCCCCCTCTATCCCGCCATTCCTGTGCTTCCCTTACTTTCCCCCAAACAGATCAACTTCCATACAAGACAAAAAGTACAGAAAAAAAATTTAAAAAACAACAACAACAGAGACAAAGGAGAAAGAAAAAAGACAACAACAACAAACCTCTTCTTTTCCATTTCTTGTAATTCATGTTGATAAACATCATTTTACATGATCATATGCACATAGCTATTGAGCCTTTGTGATCCTTTCCTAAGAATATCCTCCTTCGGTAGAGACTGTTCTTAATGAGTATTGCTCAAAGATTGGGTCTTAAAGAGTCAGGTTACTAACTAGAAGATTCTAATTTCTGAAACCCTTCATCTTGTTAACTAATTCATTAAAAACTCAAGGCTCAAGATTTCGTACTACATGAATTGTCTGATTCACCCCAAATTAAATGATTTCTCTCAAATGCACCATTTAAAAGCCCTTTTCATAGAGTTTCTGTGTTTGAATTTCTCCTGGTGTCCAAAACCTAACGTAGAAAATGGAGAAAATTGTTCCTTCTACAAAAGACTGGCTATAAGCCATCTTAACTTTGCTTGCTACTTTCACAGCTGCATTTCCAGACTAGATCTCCTCTGAAATATTAGACATTTTCTTCTACTGACAAGTATTAGAAAATAGATATAATTAAGCTGTACACTGGACAATGTCTTAGAAGTACATAAGCCACAGCTTGAAACATGGATCCCTTTCTTTAAAAGAAGATTAAAGATTGCTCTATAAAAAGATGATGCACACAGGGTGCCCACATGGGAGCCCAGTGAATATATAATTATGGGGAAATGACAATGCTATTCATGATACTTTAAATCGGCCATTACTATGACCATCCTCTGTGAATGTTTTAATATTGCAAGGAACAGATGCTGATACTCAAGACAAATAACAAAATAGCATGTCCTGTACTTGGATAACAACACCTACTGTTCTTTTCTAGGTCTCAAAGATGGGCGTGACTTCGTCCTAGAAGTGACTTTCAACCATGACCACACAGTGGAGTCACCTGGCGGTTTTAAGAGACCAGTGTCCAGACTCCACTTCAGAGACTGGTTTTTACAATATTTCTGCGCTTAGCCACAAGCTGAGATTTTGGTCTGGAATCTTGCCACCAGATATGGACAGCGAAGTGCAAAAGCATGCAGTGCCCAGAGTCAAGTTTATGTGACTGTGAGTAAATATGATAGAATTTAAAGAGGCAAAACTATGGAGCCTATGCTCCTTTGGGTCTGGCTTACTTCAGTTAATATGATTTTTCCCAAGTCTTTCTATTTCCTTATGAATGGGGCAATGTCATTCTTTCTGAAGACAGCATGGAATTCCATTTTGTATAAGTGACATATCTTCTTGATCCATTCATCTACTGAGGGGCAAATGGACTGATTCCACATCTTTGCTATGTTAAATAAGGCTACAGCACTAGTAGCTTAAGAATGCCCTTGTTTCTGGACATTTGAGTAAATGCCAAGGAGTGGAATTGCTGGGTCATATGGGAGCTCTGTGTTTCGTCTTTAGAGGAATCGCCATGCTGCTTTCCAGAGTGACTGAAGGAGTTTATACTCCCACCAACAGTGCAGTAGTGATCCCTCCTGGCCACATCCCTGCTAGCACCTGTTGTTATTAGATTTCTTAATAATGGCTATTAACATTTCTTGTATGGCCAGAGATGTCGAGCATTTCTTCATGGGTCTATAGGCCATTCTTATTTTCTCTTCAGCGAAATCTCTCCTTAAGTCTTTAGCCCACATTTTAATGGGATGGTTGTTTCTTTGAGGATTTGTTTTTGAGAGATTCAATTTTTTTTATTGTAATTAGTAAAAGGGTTACATGATATTTGCCAGATAGAAGGTGCATTAATTCACATACATTGATACCCTTTCACATGTCTTGGTACCCGTTTCCCTCCCCCCCCCCCCACACCCCCCACCCGTCTTGGTTTTCCCCCCTTCCCTATCAAATTTCAAATATCCAAATACAAATAAATTCAATATATCAGATAACAAAGTGAGATACTATACCAATATGAGATAACCAAGGGACAGCAAAGGAGATGAGAGACAACATAGTACATTAAGGACAACAATCATTCATTATATGGCTTTTGTTTCACTATCCTGGAGGTCCTTTCAATTAGCTTCACATTATATGTCCTTATGTATCAAGATTTTGCTCTATTGCAAATCTCTGCTAGTAGAGCCCAAGGTTTCTACTGATTATGACGAATGGGGGAAACCATTGAGCCTAAGTTCCTTTGAGTCTGGCTTACTTCACTTAATATGATTTTTTCTAAGTCTTTCCATTTCCTAACAAATGGGACGATGTCATTCTTTCTGACAGCAGCATAGAATTCCATTGTGTACAAATACCACAACTTGTTGATCCACTCATCAACTGAGGGACATCTAGGTTGGTTCCATATCTTTGCTATGGTGAATAGTGCTGCAATGAACATTGTTGTGCTAGTGGGTTTAGTATGTCCTTGTTTCTGGATGGTTGGCTAAATGCCAAGTAGTGGAATTGCTGGGTCATAGGGGAGTTCTATGTTGAGCCTTTTGAGGCACTGCCACACTGCTTTCCATAGTGGTTGGACGAGTTTGCACTCCCACCAACAGTGTAGTAGTGATCCCTCCTGGCCACATCCCCTCCAGCATTTGTTGTCATTCGTTTTCCTGATCCTGGCCATTCTAGCTGGAGTGAGGTGGAATCTTAGAGTTGTTTTGATTTGCATTTCTTTTATAACCAGAGATGTGGAGCATTTCCTCATGTGTCTATAGGCCATTTTTGTTTCTTCTTCAGAGAAGACTCTCTTTAAGTCTTTGGCCCATTTTTTAATGGGATGGTTGTTACTTTGGAGGTTAGTTTTGGAGTGATTCAATTTTTTGAGTTGTTGATATATTTTAGATATGAGGCCTTTGTCCGTTGTTTGGTTGGTGAAGATCTTCTCCCACTCTGTAGGCTTCCTGATTAGTTTACTAGCTATGTCCTTTGCCATGCAAAAGCTCTGCAGTTTAATGCAGTCCCACTTATCCAGCCTTTCTCTGTTTTGTTGTGATTCTTGGTCCTTATTAAGAAAGTTTCGACCTGTGCCAAGGAGGCCTAGTGTATCTCCTATTCCTTCCTGTAGAGTTTTCAGTGTGTCAGCTTTTACCTCCAGGTCTTTGATCTATTTGGAGTTAATTCTAGTGCAAGGTGACAAAGAAGGATCCAGCTTTAGTTTTCTGCAGGTGCTTAACCAGTTCTGCCAGCACAACTTGTTGAAGAGGCTGTCTTTCTTCCATTCTATTTTTTTGGCTCCCTTGTCAAAGATTAGGTGGCCATAGGTCTGTGGTTTAATATCTGGGTCCTCAGTTCTATTCCATTGGTCTTCAGGCCTGTTCCTGTGCCAGTACCAAGCTGTTTTGAGAATTATAGCTCTGTAATAGAGGCTAAAGTTTGGAATTGAAATTCCTCCAGCGCTGTTCTTTCTGCTAAGAAGTGTTTTTGCTATACGGGGTCTTTTATTGTTCCATATGAAATTTTGGATTGCCTCTTCTATTTCTTTAAAGAATGACATTGGTATGTTGATGGGTATTGCATTGAATTTGTAGATAGCTCTTGGCAAGATTGTCATTTTCACAATGTTGATTCTTCCAATCCAGGAGCATGGGAGGTTTTTCCATTTCCCTAGTTCTGCTTTAATTTCCTTTTTTAGGGTTTTAAAGTTTTCGTCAAAAAGGTCCTTTACATTCTTAGTTAAGCTAATTCCTAGGTACTTTATTTTCTTTGAGGCTATTGTGAAAGGAGTTTCTTTCCTGATTATTGCCTCGTTCCTCTCACTGTTGGCATAAAGGAAGGCAGTTGATTTTTGAGGGTTGATTTTATAGCCTGCTACTCTTCCAAAGCTTTGGATCAGCTCAAGGAGCTTGGGAGTAGAGTCTATAGGATTCTTTAAATACAGAATCATGTCATCTGCAAAGAGGGATAGTTTTATTTCCTCTTTCCCTACTTGGATCCCCTTTATGCTTGCTTCTTGCCTTATTGCACTGGCTAGAAATTCTAGTACTATGTTAAAGAGTAGTGGAGAGAGTGGGCATCCTTGTCTCGTTCCTGATTTTAGAGGGAATGGCTTTAGATTTTCACCATTAAGTGTAATACTAGCAGTAGGTTTCTCATACACAGCCTTTATTACATTGAGGAATGTTCCATGGATTCCTAGTTTCTCCAGAGCTTTTAACATAAAGGGGTGTTGGATCTTGTCAAATGCCTTTTCCGCGTCTATTGAGACAATCATGTGATTTTTGTCTTTGCTCCTGTTGATGTGTTGAATTATATTAATTGATTTGCATATGTTGAACCAGCTTTGCCTCCCTGTGATGAAAACAGTTTGATCATAGTGTATAATTTTTTTGATGAGTTGTTGTAGACGGTTGGCCAGTATTTTGTTGAGAAGTTTTGCATCGATGTTCATCAAAGATATAGGTCTATAGTTCTCTTTCTTTGATGAATCTCTGTCTGGTTTGGGGATGAGGGTTATACTGGCTTCATAGAATGAGTTCGGTAAGGAACCTTCATTTTCAACTTCGTTGAAGAGCTTGAGGAGTATTGGTGTGAGCTCTGCTTTGAAGACCTTATAGAATTCAGCTGTGAATCCAATTTTTTGAGCTGTAAGTGTATTTTAGATATGAGGCCATTGTCTGTTGTATGGCTAGTGAAGATCTTATTCCACTCTGTGGGCTTCTATTCAACTTGCTAGCTATGTCCTTTGGCATACAGAAGCTCAGCAGTTTAATGAAATCCCATTTGTCAAAACTTCAATTTGTTGTGTTTCTGGACTTTTATTAAGAAAGTTTCATCCTGTGACAATGAGTCCTATTGTATCTCCTATTTCTTCCTGTGAATTTTGAGGAATCAAAGTCTTTGATCCATTTGGAATTAATTCTAGTGCAGGGTGACATATAGTAATCCACCTTTAGTTTTCTACAGGTGCTTAAACAATTCTACCAGCCCCATTTGTTAAAGAGGTTGTCCTTCTTCTATGCTTTTTTTAGGCTCCTTTATGAAACCTGAGGTAGCCATAGGGCTGTGAGCTGATTTCTGGGTCTTCAGTTCCAGTCTGTTGGTCCTCTGGCCTCTTCTTGTACCAGTACCAAGCTGTTTTGATTACTCTAGCTCTGTAATCAATTCTGAAGTTGGTATTGCTATTCCTCCAGTGCTGTTCTTTCTGCTAAGGATTGCTTTTGCCATTCAGTGTCTTTTACTATTCCATATGAGCTTTTGGATTGCTTTCTCTATTTCATTGAAGAATGGCACTGGGAGACTGATGGGTATGGCATTGAATTTGTAGATAGCCCTTGGCAAGATTGCCATTTTCATGATTGCCATTTTCATTTTCAGGAGCATGGGAGGTTTTTCCATTTCCTGAGTTCTGCTTTGATTTCCTTTTTCAGGTTTTCATCACAAAGATCTTTTACATCCTTACTTACTTCCTAAGTATTTAATTTTTCTTTGAGGCTATTGTAAAAGGAAAATTTTTTTCTGATTTCTGCCTCACTCTTCTCATTGTTGGCATACAGGAAACCATTGTTTTTTGAGGGTTATTTTAATACCTTGGTACATTGCCAAAGATTTGAATCAGCTCAAGCATCTTAGGAGTGGAATCTATTTGATTCTTTAAGTATAGAATCATGTCACCTGCAAAGAGGCAAAGTTTCACTTCCCTATTTTAACTCTCTTCATGATTGTTTCTTGCCTTATTGCTCTGGCTAGGAATTCTAATACTGTATTGAAGAGGAGTGGAGAGAGTGGGCATCATTGCCTCACTCCTGATTGTAGAGGAAATGGTTTTAGCTTTTCACCATGTAGTATAATGCTAGCTGTAGGTTTGTCATACACAGCCTTTATTATACTAGGTCTGTTCCATGGATTCCTAGTGTCTCCAGAGCTTTTAGAATAAAAGGGTGTTAGATCTTGCCAAGTGCCTTTTCTACATCTATTAGATGATCATGTGGTTCTTCTCTGTTGGGGTTTTTAGTCCTTGGTCCCTCCTGACCGGCAGGAGGGATAGGAAGAACACGCCTTGACCAGGACAAGCTGAGAAAGGAGAGGGCTGACTGACCACCCAGCCCTCTGCCACCAGAGGACAATCAGATGTGTCAGGGAGACCCATTAAAGGCAGGCACTCGTTTATTGAGGAGTCCATTCAGATAACATAGGATGCAGGAGCCTATTAGCACAAAGGTAGGCAGGGCGGGGGAGGTACTCTCATTGAGGAAGTAGGATGCATGTGCTGTCCCAGCGGACAGAAGGGTTAGATCCCAGGGGTGGCCTTAGTTTCACAAACCACAACCACGCCTTCCAACAGGGTGGGGGGGAGGGCAGGCACCATCTCAGCCAGGTGTGGTCCCAAGACCAGGGAATGAGCACTGGGCCACGAGTTAGGCCTCCTGTTACAGCATAGGTTTCCATTTCACTGATGTGACATGCCCCACATCACCCTCTTTTTTGTTTCATTAGCAGGTGATTGCCTTACTCGAGAGTGTGCCTGTCTTAAGTTGTCCCCCCTCTGGGGATCTTACCTGTCATTGACTACCACTCTAGCTCTTTAGGCAATTCACCTGTAGGGTTGGCAGACCCAAATGGAGATTTTAAGTAGGGGAGATGGCCAATAGCCATGAAGGAAACCCTTCTATCCTCTGGTCTACACCTGTACATCCTGGTAAGGTCCAGGGCCAACCTCATAGGGTTTCCAGTCCGCATCTCGTAGCACAGCATAATGTTGTCGGACCACCATTAGATGAACAGCTTTAACCTGAACCTGATCTCTAAAAAACTGAAGGAGCTTATTGATCACACAAGGTCTAAACAAGGAACCAAGGGGCCCATAAAGGGGAGAACGTAATTGTTGAATGTCTTTGTGAGCAGCGTGGATAATGATTCCCAGGATGAGGAGAAGGCAGGCGACTATGAGGAATCCAACCACAAGTAGGCAGAGTGCCCAGTATGGTCTCCTCATTCCTGCGAATAAGAAAAGGAAAATCATACCTCAAGAGGGGGTGCCCTTGGGTAATTAGTTTTTAGTTTGCTGACAATATTTTAAATCTCTAGCCAGTACCCAAATTGGGTTTGGTTCTCCCACCGGGAAGACACATCCAAATCCTCTACCCACACTAATGAGGGGATCAGGGCCTCTCAGTGATCCAGTAAGAGGATCTCTCCAACGGACTTCAGCCTTTAAATAAGGTGTCTGATTAGACCAATGTCTCTGAAAGGCAGTCAGAGGCTTATCCTTGGAAAATGTTTAAATGTTTAATGTAAACCTAGCTGTCCTCAATTGATCATGGGCGTTGCCTCCCCCTTTTTGTTTTATTAGTGATTTTTAAGGTCTTATTGTGTCTCTTAATTATAGCTTGTCCCATGGGATTATGTGCTATCCCAGTGGTATGTTTAATATTTCAAGTTTGAAAACAATTGTAATAATTTGCTCATAAACAAGGCCCATTATCCGTTTTAACCTGTAGGGGTAAACCCAAGATAGCAAAACACTGTAAAAAAAATGGCTTTCAGCATGTTGGGCTCTCTCACCATAATGCGCAGTAGCCCAACAAGCATGTATTTTAATTTCCCAAAGGGTGCATAGTAGGTTACATCAGTCTGCCAGATAATGTTAAGTTTGAGGCCCCGGGGATTGATCCCAGGGGATTGTACAGGTGGGACTTGTAAAAATGGCATGCACGATTTACATGTCCTCATGATCCATTTCCTTGGTGTGATGTACCCCACAGTTGTCCTTGCTCCTGTTGATGTGATGAATTCCATTAATTGACTTTCATATACTGAGCCAGACTTGCATCCCTGTGATGAATCCTGTTTGATCACAGAGTATAATTTTTTTGATGAGTTGTTGAAATTGACTAGCCAGTATTTTGGTGAGAAGTTTTGCATTGATATTCATCAAAGAAATGGTTCTTTTGTTCTTTTTCTTTGATGAATCCTTGTCTGGTTTTTGGATGAGGCTTATGCTGGCTTCATAGAATTGGGTTTGTTAGAGAGCCTTCGCTTTCAACCTCACTGAAGAGTTTGAGGAGTATTGGTGTAAGCTCTTCTTTGAAGGCTTTATAGAATTCAGCTGTGAATCTATCAGGTCTGGGGCTTTTCTTGGAAAGGCAATTTCTTGTTGCCATTCTATTTCATTACTTGAAATGGGTCTGTTTAGTCACTTTGGATCTCTGTGATTCAATTTGGGTATGTCAATACTTGCTAGAAATGCATCCATGTGTTCTAGATTCTCAAATTTGTTAACATAAAGGTTTGAAAAGTATTCCCTTATAATGCTCTGGAGCTTGGTAATTCGTGTTGTTATATTACCCTTCTCAGCCATGATTTATTTGAGTGTTCTCCCTTCTTTTTTGGTCAGATTTGCTAAGGGTCTCTCAATTTTGTTAATTTTTTCAAAGAACCAACTCCTTGTTTTGTTGATTTTTTTCTATGGTTTCTTTGGACTCTAATTTATTTAATTCTGCTTTAATTTTAATGCTTTGTTTCCTTCTACTGGATTTGGATTTGTTTTGTTTGTCTTTTTGCAGTATCTTGAATTGTGCCATTAAATTGTTGATTTGAGATTTATCCAATTTGTTGACATAGGCACTCAGAGCTATAAATTTTCCTTTGAGTACTGCCTTTGTTGTGTCCCAAAGGAGCTTGTATTTTACGTGCTCCTTTTTGTTAAATACGATAAGCTGTTGAATTTCTGTTCTGATCCTTTTAGTAACTCACTGGTGATTCAACAATGTGCTGCTCAGTCTCCATGAGTTACAGGGTTTCCCTTGGTGGAGCTTGGTGTTGAGTTCCAATTTTATGCTCTTGTGGTCTGAGAGAATGCAGGGAATAATTTCAGTGTTTCTGAATCTGCACAGGTTTTCTTTATGCCCTAAAATGTGGTCTATTTTAGAAAATGTCCCATGTGCTGCTGAAAGAACACATATTCTGGAGTTGCTGGGTGGAATAATCTGCAGATGTCTGTTAGGTGTAGTTGGCCTATGCAATTGTTCAATTCTGATGTTTCTTTGCTGATTTTTTCCCCATGTTGATCTATCCAGAGGTGACAGTGGTGTGTTAAATTCAACAACAATAACTGTGTTTGGACCTATGTGCATTTTTAGTGTGAATAAAATTTGTCTAATGAAGTTGGGTGACCCAGCATTTGTTGTTTAGATATTTAAGATGATTATATCCTCCAGGAGGAGAGATCCCTTAGTAGTATGCAATAATTTTCTTTGTGTCTCCTTACTAGTTTTAGTTTGAAGTCTATTTTATCTGATATAAGGCAACTCCGGCCTGTTCATTGGGTTATTTGCTTATAGATTTTATTCCAGCCTCTCACTCTCAACATAAGTTTGTCTTTTGGGGATACATGTGTCTCTTGAAGACAGCAGAAAGATGTGTCTTGCTTTTTGATCCAACTATTCAGTCTATGTCATTTATTTGGAAAGTTAAGTCCATTCATATTGAAGGTTAGGATTGAAAAATATTTCTTAGTTTCTGCCATATTTCTATTTTGTTAGGTCCTGTGACTTGTCAGTTCTTCCTGTATTTACCTGGTATACATTTTAGGTACCATTTCTCTATTGGTATCTTGTTGTGATGTGTATTACATCTTTGAGAATTTTCTCTAATGCTGGTTTGGTTGATATATACTGTTTGGTTAACCACTGAAAAAGTAAAAGTGGAGTAAAGTAGTGGCTCAAGTGATAGAACACCAACCCTGAGGGAAAAACTAAGCATAGCACTCAGTTCCTGAGTTTAAACACCCATACTGGCAGAAAGAAGAGAAAGAGAGAAAGGAAGGAAGGAAGGAAGGAAGGAAGGAAGGAAGGAAGAAGGTTGGCTTTGAAACTAAAAAGAGTTTTGATTGCAAAATATTGTAACCCACTAACTGCTAATAATTTTTGAAAAAAATATCAGAAATTCTGAACAGAAACAAGTCAACTTAAATTTTTTGGTCAATTGTGGGGCTTGAACTCTGGACCTAGGCACTGTCCTTGAGCTCTTAAGCTCAAGGCTAGTGCTCTACCACTTAAGCCGTAGTACCAAGTCTCATGGACTTCCATGCCCGGAATGGCTTTGAACCATAATCCACAGATCTCAGCCTCCTGATTAGGTAGGATTACAGGCATGAACCAGTGCCTGGCTAACATAAAATATTTTGATTAGCGTGGTAACTGATGAGCCCCACTGAGGTACTGTCAACACTTCAGGAGCCAAGAACATTGATTTTGATCTATAATTGTGGGCTAAACATCTCTGAATGAATGCCTTAAAATACCTTTCTATTCTATGCAGTCTCATTTTGTCTGAATTTCATTCTAACTCATTTGCAATTATAATTGAGCTTGAACATAGTAGACATTTTGTACTGTCTCCTATTGCAGTGTAACAGGGGACTCAGGTGAAAAATGACTTTCTCCTGTACTTTTTAATAGATTGAGAATTTTATGACATTTCATGTCTACTGGTGTAGTGGTACATATGAAATGAGTGAATGAATAGATGCTTGCCTAATTAGCATATTTTCCTAGTGTTTTTGGTGAGCTGCCTCTTGAGTAGCTTTGAGGCCTCAATACAGAGACATAATAGATCAACATTTTCCTTTTCTGTAAGATTATAATTCGACTTTTGTAACACACACTATGCTTTTCCATGTCTTCATGCGTTTAAGGGTGCTATAAATCACCCTGAGAGGCTGGGAGTTTGGCCTAGTGGTAGAGTGCTTGCCTAGCATGTACCAAGACCAGGGTTGGATTCATTGGTACCATATACATAGAAAAAGCCAGAAGTGGTGCTGTGTCTCAAGTAGTAGAGGTCTAGCCTTGAGAAAGCCCAAGGACAGTGGTAAGGCCCTAAGTTCAAGCCCTGGGACTGGCAAAAAAAATACACCCAGAGCCATTCTGGTTAGAGGATCTCCTTTACTTATGGCTGTAGTATAGATGGTTAGATGGCAAGACAGTGAGAACCCTTCTAGGTTTCCTTCTGCTTGGTAATGAATAATATGCTACCTGGGACATGTTACCATCTTGCAAAAGCTTCCCTGCTACTCTTCTAAGTGTGACTCTGGGTTGGGGGAGGGAGCATGCTAAGAATTTTTGTACCAGGCTCAGAGGAAGTGTGTATACATCCATACAAAGGCCCCTGTGGATACATGAAAGAAGTATTTTCCTCTGTGCTAGAATCTGCACTGGGATGAAGTTTTTATTCCTGTAATAGTCACATATTCTTTGGCAGTTGTGACTGAAGGAAATAAAATTATTTTATTAATGAGAAACAATGTACTTTTTGCCTTTCAACATTGTCATCTGGAAAGTTATCCTGAGAGAATATCAGAAAAATACTAGTATTATAAAACATCCCAACAATTTTATGAGTTAAGATATTTGGAATGTCAATATCAAAAAGTGGGAAAAATTAGAATTTTCCTAGAAAATTTAGTGTAGAATATTTCAATGATGCATTGTTTGGCCTAAAGAGGAAACCACTAGCATAACCATTGTTCATTGCAGCACTATTCACCATAGCCAAAGTATGAAATCAGCCAAGGTTCTCCTCAATTGACAAATGGATCAAGAATATACACACACAATGGAATTTTACTTATCTATTTAGGAGAATGATATTGCACTATTTGTAAAGAAATGGGAAGACCTGGAAAAAAAACATATTAAATGAAGTTAAGCCTAAAGAGACAAAGGATGCATGTTTTCCTTATATGTGGAAGGTATATTTAGCTTATAAATTTGTAAATAAATACATTGGGTAGTATGTAAGTGCATTCAAATGTATTGACTGAAATATGTTAGATTCAAGGAAGAACCCAAATGGTGTAATTCTTTAGAAAAGTCAAAGTTCAGTAAAATAAAACACAAGAAAGCAGTTAATCTAAAGGGGTAGGTTGAGGTCCAGAGGAAAGAGGTGAACAAATAAAGAGGAAAAACAGAGGAGAGTACAATCAAGAATTTAATGTATATCCTACAACATTAAGAATAGTGAGGAAAAGGGTAGGTAAGGGAAGGATGGGGGAGTATATTGAAAGCAGTCACATTGATCAAGGTATGTTGTACTCATAAACTGATTAGTTACATGGCAACTCCTTTTTACAACAACTTAAAGATAATAATAATATTTTTAAATGTCTAATTGGCTTTCCTCTTCAGGCTGGCTTCAAGCCACAGTCCTCAGATCTTACCCTGTAAAGCTGCTTGGATTACAGCTGATGCCCAGCTAAGAACCTGTTTTTAAGTTTACTTGGAAAACTAACTTGGACATGATGTAACATCCCTCAGTCATTATAATTACTACTAATCTCACTTTAAAATTATTCTCATGTAATTATTTTCTAAGTTACACTTGTTTATATACTTGTTTATGTATAAAATGTAAATGTCAGCCATAAAAGGAAATGGCATGTAGAAAACAACATCTGGAGTTACAGGATGATATTTAATTTATTTTATCATTTACAGTCAAGGAAAATTACACAGGTCCTAAATATTGAGAGACCACAGAGAAACTTACATTGTTGCTATAAAATAGATTATAAGGTCAAAAGGCAAAACATGTTTTGATATAATCAGTTCTCATTAATATTGTGAGTGTGTATATTTGTGTGTATGTGTGTCGGTCCTGGCACTTGGACTCAGTGTGTAAGAACTGTCCTGGAGCCATTTTACTCAAAGTTAGTACTCTATCACTTGAGTCATAGCTCTATTTCCTGCTGTGACTTTTTAGCCAAGTCTGGTTTTGAACTGCTGTCTTCAGATGTCAGTCTCTTGGGTAGCTAGGATTTCAAGCATAAGTTACTTTGCCTGGGCTAATAATTATAATTATTTTTTTCCAGCCCCTGGGGCTTGAACTCAAGGCTAGAGTTCTGCTACTTGAGCCACAACACCACTTCCAGCTTTTTCTGTATATGTTTTACAGAGAAATTGAATCCAGGGTTTTGTGCATGCTAGGCGAGCACTCTACCACCAGGCCACACTCCTGGTCCCTCATTATTTTTTTAATGTTGCATGTGGACATCAACCTGGATAAGCTGGCTGAATTTGTCAGGCAAGGATCTGTATTTTATTAAATTTTCCAGATAAATATGATGCTAAAAAACAAGTTATAGAAGCAGACCATCAGTGGCTCTAGATTGTAATTCTAGCTACCAAGGCTGAGACCTGAGGATCATAGTTCAAATTCAGCCCAAGTAAAAAAGCTAATGAGGTTCTTATCTTCAACTTACGATCAAAAACATACAAGTGCTATGGCTCAAGTAGTAGAGTATCAACCTTGAGTAAAAGAGCAAGGCCCAGAGTTCAAGCTCCAGGACCAGTACAAACAAACAACAAACAAATAGAAAAGCTCATAGAGAGCTCCATGATCTGTTTGTTTTGACAATGCTAGCAGAGAAGGTCTGTATAATCAAAACTGTTGTGAAAATACAGTGAAGTGTGTTGGTGAAATTTAAATTATCAAGCCACAATAAATGAGCCACCACTGTGAGAGAATTCCCCGAAGGTTGCTATATTCTCAGTGTGGATCATGTTTTTGAGTATCCCACTAAGGTGGGGAGGACCCTGCCTTTTCTCTTTTAGCACTTCAGCAAAGGAACCGTTTAGAAGCCTAAGGACTAGTACCAAAGACAAACCGACACTACTGCTTAAGAATGGAAAAGTGCTTTGCCTGCCTCATGTAATTGTAACCCCTCTGTCCATTACCTTTATAATAACACTAAAAAAGGGAAAAAAATACATGCTCAAAAATAAACAGATAAATATTAAACACTTTAAAAAAATGAATGGAAAAATGCTCTGATCGTGAACCACAGACCAGACACATCCAAGTTCAATATCCCATATCCTAAATGCTATGGATGAGAAGTCTTTCAATGTCAGTTTTCTCAAGTTGGCATTATCTGCCTACACAACCTGTTGAGCTTTCCTAATCTGAAAATCTGACATTTTGAACTTTCTGATGTCATGTTGCACTAGAGATACTCCACCATAATTTAGCAACAATATGAATAAATTTTCTTTATCTGTTGTTTATCTGTTGTTGCTAATGTTTCTAGCACTAGAAGCAGACTCACTAAGTAGTAGATATTTTTGAGAGGCCTTCCACATATCTAAAGCTGTTCAAAGATGATTAATCCTACTTCGCTGTTAATGACTCCAAGATTATTCCTAGAACAGTATAATTAATAGTTTGCTGTAAATCAGTTCTCCAAAACATCCCCACTGTGAATACAATTTTGCCAAAATTGAATCAGTAAATGTATGCACATTAGAATGAGGGCTTTTTTAACCTTTTGTTCTCAGAAATATGGAAAATGGAGGTGGATCAAATGGCCTGGTAAGACCCCACATTTTCCCTTCAGTGGTTTAATCACACGGGAGGTCTCACATTTCACCAGGGTGTGAAATGCCTGATATTTCTCCTGGTTTTCTTTTTTCTCCTTGCACAATGAATGCAAGCCCAGGAACTTGAATAAGGGCTTTCCCCACCACACACAAGACCCCCTCCCACCCCCTGCCTGTTCAAACTGCTCTGACCTCCCCCCAGCCTACCGGAAGGGCTCTGTGTCTGTTTCCTCCTCAACTAGGTCTAGTCCAGCAGCCTCAGAATCTCTGGGCTCTGGACCAGCAGGGACATGGAGAGGTAATGCAGAGCTATCCTCTCCACCAGTGTCTGCTTCTCTGTGCTCTCACCTCCACCACCACGAGGAAAGGGGTCAAGGTAGCCCCAAACACACCAGGGTCTTCCCATCACACCACCCAGAGACCCCCATTTCTATGT
Organism: Megascapheus bottae; assembly: GCF_031878675.1. Taxonomy (NCBI): domain Eukaryota; kingdom Metazoa; phylum Chordata; class Mammalia; order Rodentia; family Geomyidae; genus Megascapheus; species Megascapheus bottae. The sequence goes on along the minus strand of NC_143511.1, from coordinate 7,276,397 downwards.
ACCCTGCAAAGGCTGATTCATTTAAAGTGAGTAGAGTCTGTTTCTTTAAGACAAGCTCATAAATCGTGAAAGATCACCACTTCTTTTCAAAAGCCTCTCTCTCCACGGTCCAGTCTCCCTTCTGGGTCAGTAAAGTCATTGAAGCTTTAACGGCATGCCATGGCAGATTACACGATACAGCTGTCCCAGCACCGTGAAAATTAAGTTATGCCCCGTGTCAGCAAAGAAGTTTCCCTCTTTCTTTATCCTCCCCTCCCCCTCCTTATCTTCTTTTCTGCTTGGCTCCTTCCCACCCCTGCTCCTCAGCACCCAGATTGCTTGAGCTCTCTCTCTCTCTTTCTCTTTCTCTCTGTGTCTCTGTCTCTGTCTCTGTCTCTCTGTCTCTCTCTGTCTCTGTCTCTCTTTCTCTCTTTCTCCCCCCCCTTCACTCTCCCTCTCTCACTGACCTGTCACTTTCTCGCTGGGAAGTGCACATCCCAGGAGAGGCACAAGTTGGCCCTGGCCCCTGTGTGCTTAGAGGCTCAGCTATTGAAACTCACTAAATGGAGATGATAGGTTTCTCTTTCAGAGAAGAGCCAAAATTGTGTCATCTCCTCCCACAACACACAGCATGTGCACACACACACACACACACACACACACACACATACGTCTTTTACATTCTTCTCTCCCTCTTCTTCTTCCTGTTCCTCCCCTTCCTCCCTCTTAGATCCAAGTTGAATCCTTCAGATTGATTTGGAGACCCACAACACAGCATCCTCTTACCCCCTGGCCTTCTACCTCCTTGAGCCCAGCTCATACTATTCTCAATATAGCACTGAAAACTTGATGGAGCCTTTAGCCACTCAACCCACCCCTGCTCAGGAGCAATGGCCAGACTTTGCTCACTTCTAACACTCATGGGTTTTGTTTCTGCTCTTTTCTCTAAGACAGAAAGATGAACAGGTTTTCCAGCAAACTACTTAGTACCAGAAAGCTCACACCACATCTCTGCTTTCCCCTTCTCTCCCTACTATGCCTCAATGTGAACCATGAATACATGGCCTCTTAATGGTCTCTCAATACAGGCTAAATCCAGAGAAAGAGACCAGAAGACAGACAGACAGATAAGAATACAGGCAGACACAGAGACAGAATAAATTAAGCCTTCAGAAATGGAAAGACTTAGAAAAAATCATATTAAGTGAAGTAAGCCAGACTCAAAGGAACATAGGCTCAATGGCTTCCCTCATTTGTCATAATCAGTAGAAACCTTGGGCTCTCCTAGCAGAGATTCACAATAGAGCAAAACCTTGATACAAAAGGCCATATAGTATGACACTACATGAAAGTACCTCCAGAATATAGAAACAAAAGCCATAGAATGAGTGATTGTTGTCCTTAATGTATTATGCTATCTCTAGTCTCTTTTGCTGTCCCTTGGTTATCTCATATTGTTACAGTATTTTACCTTGTTATCCGATATATTGTATATATGCTTATTTGGTTATTTGAAATCGGATAGGGAAGGGGGAAAAACAAGATGAGGGGCAGAGATGTGGGGAAGGCAATGGGGACCAAGACATGAGAAAGGGTATCAATGTTTGTGAAGTAATGCACCTTTTATCTGGTGAATATAATGTAACCCTTCTATTAATTATAATAAAATATATGGAAAAAGAATAAATTAAGCCCTCAATATCATTTATTTAAATAGGTCTCTGTATTTAAAAAATTATAAACCTACATATGTCTATTTGAATATACTCTGCCTTACCCTAGGAGACAGAAGAAATGTTTGCAATGTGAGAAATTAAACCTTTCTATCTTGTTTCTCCAGAGAGAGGAAGGGGAGAAATATTGCTGGGGGTCCAACTCAAGGCCTTGTGCTTCAGCGCTCTACCACTCCATTCACAGACCTTGGTATATTGAAGCATGATTTTGCTATGTAGAACAAGATGGCCTTAAACTAGAGATCCTCCTGTCTCTGCCTCCCTGAGTGCTGGGATCTCAGGCTTGGGCCTGCAGAGATGTTTGTTTTGTGATGGTTTGGATGACATTTCATGTGGCTCAATAAACCCTCTTCTGGATGCTCTCTCACCACCTATGCCCCACCTGAGTTAACTTCTGACTATTAATAATCCAGGAGTTAAATGGAGGCACTGTATAAACAGCAGTGGTCAGTGGTCAGGGTCAGTGGTTAGCAGTGGCACTACTGAAATCAGAAAGGATTTGTAGAGACTCAACTGGAGTAGAAACATTGAAAATCATCTTTTGTCCAAAAAAAAAAACCCCAAACAAACAAGAAAAACTTAAGTGCTTTAGGGGGAACTTCTAGACCTAAATGGAGTTTTGCTTTTCTTTCTCTACAGATCAAAAGTAAAATAATAAAGCCAGTGCAGTGGCTCACACCTATAATCCTAGCTACTTAGGATCCTGACTCTAGTCTGAAAATAATGGTTCAAGGCCAGCACAGACAGACCAATCTTCAGTTCACTACCAAAAGCTCAAAGGAAGTTAATGCTCAAATGGTAGCATACCAGTTGTAAATGAAAGGGTTAAGATATAGCACTCAGATCAGGCCCTGAGTTCAAGACCCAACACCAGGACACAGACCCCCCCCACCCCTCCACACACATACACACAAGTAAAATAATAACACAATCTTTGTGTCAATGATTAGAGACCGGAATAAAGGAAATCTAAAAGACAGACAGCCTCTTAATTTCTGGGGATCCATGAATACCCCAAGTAATTGAAATGTTTCAAAATATAGAGCCCATACACTAGAAACATGCGGAACTCACCCTAAGACCCAGGGATGCAAACTCTTCCTCCATGCTTCCTTCTCTTCATACCTTCACTTCTGTCTCCTTATTGTAACCAGCAGGTTTTTCCTTCCTCACATACTTTAAATACGGTCTGAAGACGTTTTAAAAAGAAAAAGCAAAGGGGTAATTAGAAGCCGAGACAGAAGTGCCAACATAGGATGACAGCCATGATGTGTCCCTATAATAAGATTCTATGGGTGCCTTTATATCACAGCAATCTTCTCAACTGTTACGAGTTCCCCCAATGACAGAATGCCAAGGTCAATGCTAAGGAAAAGTACAAATCAACTCTAACTAGACTTCCTGAAAAGGGTCTTACTCATAGATTATCTACTAGAAGACAGAAGCCTAAATTCAGACTCCAGTTTCCCAATGGTCACAGTTTGCCCATGTCAACCATTTTAGAATTAGAGGAGTATAGAGCAGGTGAAGGAACATTATGCAAGCTTGAAAGAAGGTTCTGTGCTTCTCCCCTACTTGGAGTTATGAATCCTGATCCATGAATTTGTATTCTGGAGAAGAAACCATGAAATGAGAATCTTAGCCTAGAAAATGTACTTACTACTTTAACTAGATTGTACAACCCATATATCTAGCTCCCGGTATACATGTTCTCCCTTTATCTCCATTAACAACCCATCTTTACTTATCACTTGAGGACTTGGAAAACCAAATACAGTTGTCTTCTGGTATCCATAAGGAATTAGTTAGTGGCAGATGTCAAACCCCTTCTATAAAATGGCATAGTATTTTGTACAACCTAATATACCTTAAATCATCCTAAGATTACTTATCTAAAGCAATATAAATGCTAGGCAAATGGTCATTATATCGTTGTTTGGAGAATGACACCACCAAGAAAATCAAAACTGCATATGTTCAATACAGATATATTTGTCAAATATTTCTGTATTGGGTTAGTTAAATCCATGAATGCAGAACTTTCAGAGTTGTAGTGGAAACTATCCCAAAAATGTCAGAAGTGAAGCTGTGGCTCAAATAGTAGAGAAGTAAGGGGGAGAAAGAGAGAGAGACAGAGAGGGAGAAAAGAAAAGAAAGAGAAAGAAAGAAATAGAGAGAGAGAGAGAGAGAGAGAAAGAAAGAAAGAAAGAAAGAAAGAAAGAAAGAAAGAAAGAAAGAAAGAAAGAAGGGAGGGAGGGAGGTAAGAAGGGAGGGAGGAGGGAAGGAAGTGGGCTAGAGGGATAGAAGGAAGGAAGGAGGGAAGGAAGGAAGTATAAGAAAAGGAAAACAATATACATCAGGAAGAAGGAACCTGGGGTGTTAGGAGGTAAAGGAAGTCATATGGAAGAGATTAGATGAATGAAGACAAAATGAGTAGAAGAGTACCATCATAATATTCAACGTACATATGTAATAGTTCAACTGGGTAATCAAGAAGATGACTGTGGTTGGGAGAGATGGGAGGAAGATGAATAAGGAATGACATTCATCAAGGTGCATTGGACTCATAAACTGACTTGTTGAATTGACACCCCCTTTGTACAAATACTTAGAAATAATTTTAAAATCACATAAATAAGAGACCACTGTATTCGAAACACTAAAAATCTGACAAGGCATGTAGTATGTTCTCAATCTCAGGAATGAAGAGGTAATCTAAGAAAGAGAAAGGGAGGGGCACTGATAAGCCAGCAAATATTAGGGGCAATTTATTTGCAAAGTCACCAAAAAAGTTCTGAGAATGAGTTAAGGCATGCATTTCAGAATGCCCACAAACAAAGAGCAGAGGAACTGTGATAGTTGTGCTTCAAGCTCTTGCTGTATTTGTGGGGGAGGGAGCCTCAATTGCCAGGCACTGTGGATTCAACAGCTTCCCCAATAAAAACCCAAGTGCCACTACCAGCAGCTAGTGTGGAGTGTTTCCACAGGGAAAAACATCTGAGGGAGATTGACTGAGCCAGAAACAATCATCTAGGCATCTTGACCTTCCAGTCACTTTAGGAGGGCTGGAGCTCATCTTGATCAGATTACTCGGAGCTTTCTCACAGGGAAAACAGAAGATTTCAGGGTTGGAGGCTTGTGACTGTAGATTTCCTTTTTACTCACTTTCCTGTTTCATGCTGAAGCTCTCCCTACAATACTATCCTTACTAGGACATTACTGTTCCTAAGGCATGACACATGCAATTATCAATTTCTGAACACTAATTCAAAACACCATTTATTAAAAAAAATCTAGCATACATTTAAGCTGCAAATGCCATAGATAACAAGGAGCCATTCATACTTGCAGGAGTCCTTCTCACAGATAGTTTACTGAAAGTGGTTCTGGAGCTTGTCGTGGTGATACTGCATCCATGTGATTTCATCCTGCTATGGTTACACCCAGACAACTCATGCTTATGCATTTTGTTCCTCAGAGGAGATCATCTAGCATTGTCTGTGTAGCAGTTTTAGACGTTACCTTAGGTCTTATTGTGAACAGAGAAAAAGTATATGATCTCTACTCTCTTACATATACCACTAGAGAAACAAAGAAAGAAATCAATTTTGCAGAGTGATATCTATAAGAAATTTGACATCTCTCAATGGTGTTATCACTTAGAAAGTAAAATTGAAGGCACATTTTGTTTAAAAGAAAAAAGTTGAGCTAGGCACAGGTGGTTTATGCCTGTAAATCATAACTACTCAGGAGGCTCAGAGAATGAGGATCGCGGTTTGAAGCCAGCCAAGGAGGGATAGCCATGATTTTTTTGTGTGTTGTTGTTTCGATGTGGGGCTTATCCTCAGGGCTTAGGTACTGTCCCTGTGATTCTTTGTGTTCAAGACCTAGTGCTTTACCACTTGAGCCACAGCACTACTTTCAATTTTTGAGCAGTTAATTAGAGATAAAAGGAATTATTCAATGGAAACTATAAAAGCCTAATGAAAGAAATTAAAGAGGACACTAGGATATGGAAAGACATCCCATGCTCATGACTAGGGAGAACCAACATAGTGAAAATGGCTATACTGCCAAAACTGATATACAAATTCAATGCAATCCCCATCAAAATCCCAAAGACATTCTTTATTAAAATAGAAGATATAATCCAAAGATTCATATGGAACAAGAAAAGACCTAGAATAGCCAAAACAATTCTAGGCAAAAAGAGTAATGCTGGTGGTATTACAATACCAGACTTAAAACTCTACTATAGAGCTATAGTAACAAAAACTGCTTGGTACTGGCACAAAAACAGACCAGAAGATCAGTGGAACAGAATAAAAGACCCAGAAATAGAACCATATACCTATAGGCAACTTGTATTTGACAAAGGAGCCAAAGATATACAATGGAACAAACACAGTCTATTCAATTATTGGTGCTGGCAAAACTGGGCAGCCACATGCAGAAAACTAAAAATTGACCTTAGCCTTTCGCCATGCACAAGCATTAACTCAAAGTGGATCAAAGACCTCAACGTCAGACTGGAAACCGTGAAACTGCTACATGATAATGTAGGAGAGACACTGGAACTCACAGGCACAGGCAACAGATTCCTGAACAGAATCCCAGGGTCACAACAGATTGGAGAGAGACTCGATAAATGGGACTACCTAAAAATAAAAAGTTTCTGTACAGATAAAAACATAGTCGCAAAAGTAGAGAGACAGCCAACCAACTGGGAAAAGATATTCACCAATAATACATCTGACAAATGCTTAATATCCAGTGTCTACAGGGAACTCAAGAAAGTAATCCCCCCCAAACCCAATAAACCATTCACTAAATGGGCAAGGGAACTAAAGAGAGACATATCAAAAGAAGAGATTAAAATGGCAGAAAAGCATATGTGAAAATGTTCATCATCTATGGTCATAAAGGAAATGCAAATAAAAACAACCCTAAGATACCACCTTACCCCAACAAGAATGGCCAAGATTTTGAACTCAGACAGTGACAGTTGCTGGTGGGGTTGTGGAGAAAAAGGAACCCTACTACACTGCTGGTGGGATTGTAAGCTAGTTCAGCCACTCTGGAAAGCAGTGTGGCGGTTCCTTAAAGAACTGAAAATAGACCTTCCCTACGATCCTGCCATACCACTTCTGGGCATCTACCCTGAACATCATAACCCAAGATATGATGAGGACCCCTGCTCAGCTATGTTCATCTCTGCACTATTCACAATAGCCAGGCGATGGAAACAATCCAGATGCCCTACTGCAGATGAATGGATACAGAAAATGTGGCATATATACACAATGGAATTCTACATAGCCAACAGACAAGATAAAATAATGGCATTCGCAGGGAAGTGGATGAATCTAGAGCGAATCATGTTGAGTGAGACAAGTCAAGACCTAAGGAACAAAAGGCACACGGTATCCCTAATATGTGGCTATTAAATCCAAAGAGTACAAGAGCAAGGACTCAATAACTGCATACCCAATGTTATGGACATGGTAATGGAAATATAAACATAACTATATAGACATAAAAACTCTATAGACCTAATGTTTTATTCCACAAATTAATATGTTTCTATGACATACAAACCCTTAGCCTAATTTTGATTAAGTTCTAAATACTAAGTCCCAGTGATTGTAAATAGATTCCCTTCTTGAACACTTGTTTGTTAAACTTGTCATTCAAAATATGATGTAAAAATGAAGGTTAATAAACTTTAATAAACCATGATCCTCGGATCTCAAACTCCTAAGCTGCTAGGATTACAGGTGTGAGCCATTGGTGCCCAACTCATGAATTAACCATCCCAAAAGCAGGAAGTAGAAAGAAAAGCTGAGAGACAGTTGTCAACACACACACACACACACACACACACACACACACGTTTTGATGATAGTGAAAATGGAGTAAATTTGGAGTAAATTTAGACAATGATTTTTTTTCTAATCTATTGACCTATTATACAAGAGGAGGTTGCTGCACAGGTTTATACTATATTCCAAAAAAATTTTATCCCTTCTGTTACATACTCTCCCCCTAAAAATAGCATCCCACTAGCTTTCCTTGTTTCATTTTAGTAGTTGCAACTAATCTACTAAATCAAAATTTAATCTTCTTTATCCTCCTGTTAGCATATCCCTTTCCCCTAGTCCCCATCTACTTACAAAGTCTATTTCTCCTCTTCACATTCCCTTATGAATCATCAACTTTCCTTGAGTTTCTCTGTAAACAATGATTTGTAAATTCAGAATACTAACATCTATAGCTAAAGAAAACAATTTACTTATCTCTTAACAATTTCTTAACAATAATCTCAGTCTTTTTGTGCTTATTGCCCCTTACTGGAAAGCTTAGCTTGAAGCCATTTTTAAGAAATCCTGTTTCCATTTTTTCAGTTGCTGATCTTTGTAGAGAAAGACAGCATTTTGTCATTAAAGCTGCAGCAAAGCAGGGTTAGAAAGAGCATTCTTATCTTGATTTTGTTCAAATTCAAGGGCTGATACAATTTGATTAAAGTAGCTGCAAAATCCACTGGGTGTGTGGGAGGTAGGAGTACAGAAAGGGTTTGAGAGATCCTAATCCTGCAGCTCTCAAGACCGCAAAAGTTAGACCCCATCTGGTGTAAATGGATTATAAATCTTTTCTCATTTCAAAGGTTTGATCTCAACAAAGGCTTGATTTGATGAAATCAAAGTGGCAGATGGATGTGAAAACTATTTAGAGTGGAACTTCCTGAAGTTTACCACGTGAGGGAAGAATTGGCAGAGGTATAAATGTTGGATGACTGTGTATTTACATGTGTTTCACTAGTGGTCTGTGCACAAAGAGATGAAGGATGCTCAGAAACAAAAGTGAAAATAAAGCTAGGTGTCAGATTACTTGAGTAACAGAAGGATTTTTTTTATATAATTCTTAGCTTGGAAGGTGAAAGGGTACATGTGCTTTTAGAGGACAAGGTCTCCTGCAAAAGCCATTTTCCATGTTATCCTTCTCTACCCTCTCCCCCATGCGCCATACTTTTCCCTTTGATTGTGTGTTATCAGTGATAACTAATACACACAGTAGATAAAACAAAAAAAGAAGCAAAAATATCATGCTTTGACAGGGGGTAGAATGAAGAGTGGACCACATACATGTTCATTAAGATCTAACCTTTTAAGACTGGCAAATAATTTTCTTTTGAAAGGAGATTTATTGTCTTTGGGAAGAACTGGAGCCATATCTCTGGTCTTTTACATGTCTGTTGTCTCTGGGGGTCATCCAGGAGTGGTTGTCACAGTTTCCTTTTCCCTATTCTTATTTCACTCACTAAGTCAACAGGACCTCTGGTAAATTCTATCTTTGCCACTTGACAAAATCCAAGCTGAGTTACAAACTGGAAAAGTGAAGAGGAAAAGCTGCTGCAGTGCCCTGTGTGAATTCTGGGAGCTGCTTAGGGCTGCCCAATGGCAATCTTGACTATGTGACACCTGAAGAAACAGAAAACAGTGGCAAAGCTATGGCCCTCAGCATTAGTAAATCAAGTGCAGCAATCTCTAAGCAGGATTCTTTTTATTTTTGTAGGTCATGAGGCCTGAACTGGGCCTGGGTCCTTTCACTGAGCTCCTCAGCTCAAGGCTACCACCCAGTCCTTGAGCCAAGCCCCACTTCTGGTTTTCTAGAGGTTAATTGGAGATAAGAGTCTCAGGTCCTTTTGTGCCCAGGCTGGCTTTGATCTCAGCCTCCTGAGTAGCTAGAATTACAGGCATGAGACATAGCACTGGGCAAGCAGGATTCGTTCATGTGTACAAAAATACTCAAGATATAAGATAGGTATTTCTGAATAGTTTATTAAACTGTCTTAAGCTTTAAGTTCATAATCACTTCTGAATTCATCTCAAATATAGAGTGGTCATTGAGGGGCTACCTCCCCTACAAAAGAAGCAATCTGAACCTTATGGCATGCTTTCATGTTTGCTGCATCCACTAGCCACTCAAGTGTTTGCTTTCCTTTTCATATTTGCTTTCTTCTACTGTTATTTCATGACCAGGATGTGAAAATGTTCTTGTTATCTACCAAATAAGCTTCAAATTCCCTACAAAATAAGTGGGGGAGGATATCCAAAATCACTTAATTTTCTATAGCTTCTAAAACAAATTTTGTATTCAAATAATGCAAAGCATACTATTTTACTGTCCTAGCGGCCAGTTGATGGAACTAAATTCAAATATGCTTTTTGGGGTCTTGAGGCAAATTCATTTCCTTATTTTTTTCCAGCTTCTATAACTGTAAGCATTCCTTGTCTCCTGGCTCCTTTGCAATTTCAAACTCAGAGGTTACATGTCATCAGTTTCCTCAACATCTCCTTCTTGTCTGACTTGTCTACTCTCCTCTTTTCTTACAAGGAACCTAGAGATGACACTGGGTCCAATTGAGTAATTTAGGGTAAATTCTTTGTCTTTAATCATACCAGAAAATTTACTTTCACAGGTTCTGGGAAAAAAGATTTGAATAAATCTTTATTTTATTTATTTTTTGTCAGTCCTTAGGGCTTGAACTCAGAGTCTGAGAAGAAGTCATGGGCTTTCTCAAGACTAGGGCTCTACCACTTGAGCCACAGCACCACTTCCGGCTTTTTCTATGTATGTTGTATGAGTAATTGAACCCATCTTCATGCATGCCAGACAAACACTCTTATCACTGGGCAAAATTCCTGGCTCCTTATTTTTCTGAGGGAGGTAGAGAGGCATTATTCTGGCTGTAAAAAAAAGATATAAAGTGGGGCTGAGAGTTTGGCCTAGTGGTAGAGTGCTTGCATAGCATGCATGAAGACCCGGGTTCAATTCCTCAGTACCACATACATAGAAAAAAGCTGGAAGTGGTGCTGAGGCTCAAGTGGTAGCCTTGAGAAAGTCCAAGGACAGGGTTCATATCCTGAGCTCAAGCCCAGGACTGGCAAAAAAAAAGACATAAAATAAAATACATACCCCCCAAAAGACACTACACTCTCAGACAAGTTTTAGTATGGTGAATATATTTATTATTCTATTTTATCAGGAATTTTGTTTTACCTTGGATTCTGTTTTATCCTGGGTTTAGTCATTCCCTATCACCAAATTTCTTTTGGACCAAAGAAATAGGGGTGTTTTGACTTTAAGACTAATAGCCAGGTGCCAGTGGTTCATAATGTAATCCTAGCTACAGAGAAGGCTGAGAACTGATAATCCTGGTTTAAAGACAGCCTGGGATGGAAAGTTAATGCAAATCTTATCTCCAATTAACCACTGAGATGTCAGAAGTAGAGCTGTTGTTTGTTAGAACACCAGTGCTTGTGTGAAAAAGACAAAGGAAAGCATCAGGCCCTGAGTTCAAGTTTTCCTAGTAGAAAACACACACACACACACACACCACACACACCACACACACCACACACACACACACACACACACACACACACACACACATACACAGAGCTTAAATGAAACTCAGACAGCTTCAAAATAATATCATGGCTTTCAAGGTTTTAGTACAGATATCTGTGCTAGAAAACAAATGAATTAACAAAGGCATCTTTATAGTTACTTTCCATCTTGGTGCATAAAGACAGTATAAACCATCAAGTCTAGGTAAGTAGCCATGGGGATTACTAGAATGAAGAGAATGCTAGTACAAAGAAACTAGTTGGCTCTTACAGATTTTGTTTTTTTAGTGACTTATTTAATCTAAGGTTAAATATGGAAACTCAACCTTCACAAGTTGAATGTATATTGGGATTTCCAAAATGAGTTATTCATTATTTTTTGTCCTAAACATTGTTATTGTCTTTTATTGTCTGGGGTAATGTGTAGAGAGGTTCCACTACATTCATCAAGTAGTAGGTGTATTATTTCTCGAACCTTAATGCCCCTTCTCATGTTTTTGTTCCCCTTTCCCTACCTCCATCCCCCATCTTGTTTTTCCCATTCCCTTCCTTATTTCAAATAAACAACTAAATATATACACAGATTCACTCTTTAAGTTCATTCTTCCAGATGCTCAAAATCTCTGGCCATAAAAGATATGCAACTCAAAACAGCAATGATATACCTCCTCACTCAAGTTATCAAGAAAACTAACACTAACAGATGCTGTGAGGGATGAGGCCAAAAGGGAATGCTACTACACTGTTGTGAGGAATGTAAACTTATTCAAGCATTCTGGAAATTAGTATGGAGGCCCCTTAAAGAACTAAGCATAGAGCTTCCCTATGACCTAGCAATCTTGCTCCTGGGCAGGATTGTGTGCAATAGAACACAAACCAGGCCACACTAAAGCCACCAAACAACAGTGTTCATTGCAGCATTGTTTACCATATCCAAGATACTGAATCAACCCAGATGCCCCTCAGTGGATGAATGGATCAAGAAAACATGGTATATATACACAGCAGAATTTTATGCTTCCATCAGAAAGAATAGCACTGCATCATTTGTAAGGAAATGAAAAGACTTGGGAAAAAAATTATATTAAGTGAAGAAAGCCTGACTAAAGAAACATAGGTTTCATGGTTTCCCTCATTTGCAATAATTAGAATGTGCCTATAAACACACAAATAAACCTAATGAATAGTAAAAGACAAAAAATTATACTTAGACATGATAAATTACACAGGATTCTAAACATTCATGCAGTAAGACCAAAGGAAGTTGTACTTCGGAGAGGATCACAAGGACTCAGTAGGTAAGTACATAGGATCATATAAAATATTGCCTATCAAAATGAACTCCAAGAATTGAAAGCAATAATTTTTTATTATGCTTTTTGTGGTTATTTCTTTTTCTTTCCTTTTTTCTTTGGTTAAGTTCCTTCTGCTGCTAATTTTTCTTCTGTACCCTTAGTCTTATACATAAGTTATCTGATTTGTTGAGACGAAGGGGAAGCACAGAGACCATGAGTAGCATGAACCAATTCAGCAGTGAAAGTTAGTAGACATTGTGCTGGAAATGAATACAACTTTAGGGGAAGGAGGGTCAGGAGAGAAAAATCTGAGAGAAAATGATGGAGGTACTGACACTTCAAAAAAAATGTACTCATTATCCAACTTATGTAACTGTAACCCTATCCATCACCTTTACAATAAAAATTTCAACAAAAATAAATTCACTCTTCCATAAATGCAACAAAATAATGACAAATTGTGAAAATAGTCATGTTTCTAACTCTGGAAATCAAGCAAAGCATGAATCAATCAAAATATTGTTTAGCACAGAAATTGTAAGCACTGGGAATCAGCGGAAGATGGTGGCTGTTCAGTGTGGGTCTTTCTGAGCTCTTGCCAAGATACCAGTTCTGCGATCCTACCTAAGCTTTAGCACCACAGAGATCTCAGTCAGCGAGGAAAAAGGCAGAAAACCAGCATAAGAAGACAGTGTGGAGTGGCACCAGCTGCTTGGAGCCACCTCAGAGACAAAGCCTCCCTCCTGCACCTGAGCAGACAGCGCTTCTGGGCGGCGCAGATCAGCCAGCTGCAGTCAGAGCCACACAGAGCCTGTGAGAGCCCAGAGCCATCACCCGGCCGTGCACGGACCTGCCAGCTTCAAGGAATCAGAAAACCCAGCAATTTGTGAGTACCTCCGAGAAGTTTCCACTTCTACTCATGGAATGGCATTGGGAAGGAATCCCCTCTCCCACCAGCTGAGAGCAGTGCCATCTTGACTGCTGGCAAAGAAACGGCCAAACCAACTGGAGCCTGAGAAGTGGTGCTGGCAGCGCCATCATTCAAAAGGGCAAAGGATTTCCCAGAGGCAGCTTAGCTGGAAGTCCACCCCCGGTGCTAGCGGAAGTTTCTCCCCTGCACCAGGCCACAGTCCTGGTAAACAAAGCCGCTCTTGACTCTTCCAGTTTCTTTCTTTTTCTGCCCAATCAAGCAAACTGATCTGAAAACCGCAAAGCCAAATCACAAGACAAAAAGACTTTTTGAAGGATTTGTGTCACGAATTTAGTGGAGACACAAGTTTTTTCTCTTGTCCTGCCCCCGCAAAAAACAAACTGAAGAGTACCCCTTTTTTTCTTTCTTCTTTTTTGCTCTTTTTCCTTTTTTTCTTTTTCTACCTTTTTTCATTTGCATTCTTATGTGTTCTTATTTTTTATGCCATTTTACCTACACCTTTTTTTTTAATGTTATGATTCTTTCCTTTTTTTTTCTTTTCCTGCATTCCATCTCTCATTCCTAGAAATATACTGACAGCACTGAGCACAGACTGGATACAAATGACATTTATATTGATACAGTCACTTGCATTTTAATCTGTTGGTTCTTAACCCTAGTATTTCTTGTCTAAGAACTCACAGTAGTGTGGGATCTCCTGCCAACTTTTTTCTTTTTTTTTTTGTTTATTTTTGCTTTTAAAAATTTTTATCATTAAACTCTCCTATATATACCTTCCTCTTTTCTCTATACATTCTTCTTATAATTTCTTATTTTCATAAGTTTTATCTTATTTTTTCTAAACTTTGTACTCAACTATTTTACCTTTCTATCACCTTAGGTCAGTTATCCCTATACTATCCCTTTTCTTCATTACTATATTAATCTTACGCTCCTACATTACTCTTTTATTGCCTCCCCTCTTGCCTTTGATACTATTTTTCTATCTCTGGTGCTCTGTTCATCCTTCAACTCTTATAATGCATGGAATTACTACCCAGCGCAATAAGGCAAAAAGGGGATCCAAATAGGGAAAGAGAAAGTGAAACTTTCCCTCTTTGCACATGACATGATTCTGTATTTAAAGAAACCTATAGACTCCACTCCCAAGTTGCTTGAGCTGATTCAAAACTTTGGAAAGGTAGCAGGGTATAAAATTAACCCTCAAAAATCAACTGCCCTGGGGCCGAGAGTTTGGCCTAGTGGTTAAAGTGCTTGCCTAGCATGCATGAAGACCCAGGTTTGATTCCTTGGTACCATATACATAGAAAAAAGCTGGAAGTGGTGCTGAGGCTCAAGTGGTAGAGCTCTAGCCTTGAGAAAAGTCCAAGGACAGTGCTCAGGCCCTGAGCCCAAGCCCAGGACTGGCAGAAAAAAAAAATCAACTGCCCTCCTCTACGCCAACAGTGAGAGGAATGAGGCAATAATCAGGAAAGCAACTACTTTCGCAATAGCCTCAAAGAAAATAAAGTACCTAGGAATTAAATAAGAATGTAAAAGACCTTTTTGATGAAAACTTTAAAACCCTAAAAAAGGAAATTAGACCAGAACTGAGGAAATACAAAAACCTCCCATGCTCCTGGATTGGAAGAATTAACATAGTGAAAATGGCAATTTTGCCAAGGGTTATCTACAAATTCAACTCAATACCCATCCATATCTCAATGTCATTCTTTAAAGAAATAGAAGAAGCAGTACAAAATTTCATATGGAATAATAAAAGACCCCCATAACAAAAACACTTCTTAGCAGAAAGAACAGCACAGGAGGAATTTCAAAACCAAACTTTGAAGTCTATTACAGAGCTACAGTGACTAAAACAGCTTGTTACTGGCACAAGAACAGGCCTGAAGACCAATGGAATAGAAATGAAGACCCAGAAATCAACTCACACACATATGGCCACCTAATCTTTGATAAGGGAGCCAAAAAAAAAATAGAACAGAAGAAAGACAGCCTCTTCAACAAGTGGTGCTGGCAGAAAACTAAATTTGAATCCTTCTTTGTCACCCTTTGCACTAGGATTAACTCCAAATGGATCAAAGACCTCGAGGTAAAAGCTGACACACTGAAAACTTTACAAAAAGGAACAGGAGGCCTCCTTGGCACAGGTCAAAACTTTCTTAATAAGGACCAAGAAACACAACAAATCAGAGAAAGCCTGGATAAGTGGGACTGCATTAAACTGCAGAGCTTCTGTATGACAAATGACATAGATAGAAAATTAACTAGAAAGCCTGCAGAGCGGGAGAAGATCTTCACTAAACCATACAACAAACAAAGGCCTCATATCTAAAATATATCAACAGCTCAAAAAATTGAATCACTCCAAAACTAATCTCCAAAGAAACAACCCTCCCATTAAAAGATGGGCCAAAGACTTAAAGAGAGTCTTCTCTGAAGAAGAAACAAAAATGGCCTATAGACACATGAAGAAATGCTCCACATCTCTGGTCATAAAAGAAATGCAAATCAAAACAACTCTAAGATTCCACCTCACTCCAGTTACAATGGCCAGGATCAAGAATTCTAATAACAACAGATGCTGGAGGGGATGTGGCCAGGAGGTTGAACAAGCACTTGTTCAACTACTATGGAGAGCAGTATGGCAGTTCCTCAAAAGATTAAACATAGAACTCCCCTATGACCTAGCAATTCCTCTACTTGGCATTTACCTGATAGTCCAGAAACAAGGACATACTAAATCCACTAGCACAACGATGTTCATTGCAGCACTGTTTACCATAGCAAAGATGTGGTATTTGTATACAATGGAATTCTATGCGGCTGTCGGAAAGAAAGACATCGCCCCATTTGTAAAGAAATGGAGACTTAGAAAAAATCATATTAAGTGAAGTAACTCAAAGGAACATAGGCTCAATGGTTTCCCTCATTTGTCATAATCAGTAGAAACCTTGGGCTCTCCTAGCAGAGGTTTACAATAGAACAAAATCTAGATACATAGGCATATAGTATGATGCTAAATGTAAGGTCCTCCAGGATATAGAAACAAAAGCCATATAATGAGTGATTATTGTCCTTAATTTACTATGTTATCCCTCATCTCTTTTGCTGTCCCTTGGTTTGTTGGTAGCCAGAGTGGAATCAAACTGTCCTTTGATCTGCATCAGATAACCACACAAAGAAGTGAGCTGTCATGTGTAGTGCCATGCCTAGGAACTTCTGAAGCTAGGGAGATGCTGGGAGCCAGAGTGTGGAGCCAGGATGTCCCTTGAATCTGCAAATCAGAGTAAGATAACCTCACTAAGAAGTGAGCTGGTGCCATACCTAGGAACTTCTGAAGCTACATTGTCTGTATTGTGAACTTTCTGATCTCTTTGATTTATTGCTTTATTGTTTTCTGGCAGTTCCCTGTTTTTGAGAAAGTATATAAGCCTTGATTTGGAAATAAAATGAGGCTGCAGTCTTAAGCTCACACAGCCTTTTTGGGCTGCTAACTTGGGCTGTAGACCTCCCAAACCTCATCTGCTTGTCTCTCTTCTATTTTTTCCTAGTCCCTGCCCCCTATTTCAGGAATCCTGGTTTGCTGCTGGCTGGCCCTGGCATTGGTTGTCTCATGTTGTTGCAGTATTCCACCTTGTTGTCTGATATTTTGTATATATGTGTTTTTAGTTCTTTGAAATAGGATAGGGAAGGGGGAAATCAAGATGAGCGAGGGGGGGAGCAAAATGGGGACCATGACATGAGAAAGGATATCAATGTTTGTGAAGATAATGCACCTTCTATCTGGTGAATATAACATCCCTTCTATTAATTACAATAAAAATATATGGAAAAAAAGAAATGTATGCACTGAAATTGTAAGGATAAACAAGGTTTGTGGCCTTTGTAACTGACCCGACTAATATTTCTTTCTCTCAAGCTCCAAAACAGCCTAAAACCACCAGCATCTCAGCCTGTTTGCAACTAGTGGAGATAGCAGGGTGGAGGGAGATAGCTGGCTGCAGGGAGGCAGCCAGGTGTGGAGTCCTGTCCCTAATGTAGCATTTTGTCTACTGCCTTGCAATTTCTTTGGAAAATCCCTACTCCTTTGGACATTTGCTTTAAAGCAATCAAGGGTAATGACTTAACATTGCAACTACCTAATGCTCTGTACCACTTAGTTTGAACAACACACTTCCCAAAACCTTACAAGGAAGAACTGAAAAATGAGGATTTTCCATGTGTCTGAAAGGAATCCACACAACTATGTAAATGACTAACAGGGTGGTATACATAACCAGGAAAGGAGTTCGGGACCCAAACTCTGGTTTCGGGCTTTCCTTAAGACAAGTAGAAAATGAAAGCCAAGGCACAGTTTTAACATGTTGGAACACTGAGTTTAATATGCATGCATGCAATCTGACACCATTGATAAAGGCTACCAAAAGGCTTGTAGGAAAAATGTTCTGATCGATCTTCGGCCAGCCACTGAGCTAGAGAAGATTTCAGCTGGGCTCTGATAACTTACACCAGTAATATTAGGTACTCAGAGGCTGAGATCTGAGAATGGCTATTTGAAGCCAGTCCAGGCAGCAAAGTCCATGAGACATTTATCTCCAATTAACCACCAAAAAAGCTGGAAGTGGAGCTTTGGCTCAAGTTGTAGGATGTTAGACTTTAGGGAAAGATAAGGAACACCAGTTAGGCTCAAGTTCAAGCCCCACTATCAGCACACAAGAGCAAGAACAAAGAAGTTTTCACTGCTACACATTATAGAGATCCTACAGGATTCACTGAAGAAATGACTCCATGATGAAGCAGCAGAAGCAACAACAAAACAACAAAGCAAGAAATACACTGTGGGGGTTGTGATGGGAAGAAATTTATTTCCAAAGTTGCTATCTTCAACTTTCTAAAATGTTCATATTTCAATAAGAACTTATAATACATGTAAAGAAAGAAGAAAGTGTGATGCCATAAGGAGAAGGAAACAAAAAGAACAAAGAGAAGTTCCAGATATTTGACTTACTAGACAAAAACTTAAAACCAGGTATTAGAAACATAGTCAAAAGAATAAAAAGTAACACAATGGAGTTCTATGCTACCATCAGAAAGAATGACATCACCCTATTTGTAAGGAAAAGGAAAGACTTGGAAAGAATCATATTAAGTGGAGTAAGCCAGACTCAAAGGAACATGGCTCAATGTTTTCCCTCATTTCTAATAATTAGTACACATCTAAGACTCTCCTAGCAGAGAATTACAATAGCTCAAAACCTAGGTTCATAAGGTCATATAGGATGAGACTAAAACAACGAATTCTAGGACATGGAAACAAGAGCTTAACTTGTGTGATGGTTGTTCTTAATGTACTATGTCATTTCTTCTCTCTTTTTTTGCCCTTTTGTTAGTCTCAGATTGTTACTGTATCTGACTTTGTTACCTGGTATAATGTACATACATTTGTTTATTTGAATTGGGAAAGGGAAGAGGGAAAACAAAATGACTGGGAGCAAAACAAGATGGCTGGAGAGTAAAAACCATTTAGGTTCATTAAGCAGCCTCTCTCTTCTTTAAATTACACTTTAAATTACAGAGGAGAAAGTATAGCAATATAAATTCCTGACCTCATAACTAGTTTGGAGACCTTCTGATTTGAAGTTTCTGGCTAAAACTTTCATTCTTGTTTACAAAGGTTTAGCTACTGAACTTTTTTTTTCTTTTTTTTTTTTTAGATCCTTACTTGGTAACTGAAAGCATGACCTTAATACTCAAAGTCAGGCTTATGGCTCCTTGACTTTAGGGTTCATTAAGCATCACATAGTCTTACATCTTATGAACTGTAGAGAATATGTATATGGTTTGCCATCCCACTTCTACAGAGAACAATGTAAAATGGGAAGTTAGGTTACAGTCTGGAATATTCAGGCAATAATTGGGGATTATTCTTCCTCTAAATGATTAAGAAATTGTGTGATCTCACTCACAAGTGAAATCCAAGGCTGATGGTCTCACCAAACAGAGATTAATTAAAGCAATTGTAACCAAGGGCTGCAGAGGGTACAGGATAAGGGATGGGGACAGATGTCAATAGGTATGTAGATGAAGATAATGAATCCTACTGTTGTTGCACAGTAGGGTAACTATAGCTGACACTATTGTATTGGTATTTCAAAATAGCCAGAAGAGAAAATTGTGTTTAAATATTCTCAACACACACAGCACTGTGTTTAAATTGATGTTCATGGGACATAATTTGATTACTATACTCTATAGGGGGATGTCAAATGTTCTACTGTAGCCTACAAATATATGGTATTCATGTTATAATTAAAAACAAAATTAGAAGTTCAACTCACGTAAACCCAAAGTAAGAAAATGTGATTTTGCAATGGAATTCTATGCTGCCATCAGAAAGAATGGCATTGCCCTATTTGTAAGGAAATGGAAAGACTTGGAAAAAAATCATATTAAGTGAAGTAAGCCAGACTCAAAGGAACATAGGCTCAATGGTTTCCCTCATTTGTAGAAACTCTCCTACAATAGCTCAAAATCTAGTTACATAAGGTTATATAGGATGAGACTCAATGAAAAGAACTCTAGGATATGGAAACAAGAGCTTTATCTTGTGAGATGGTTGTCCTTAATGTATTACATTATTTTTCTTCTCTTTTTTTGCCCTTTGGTTAATCTCATATTGTTACTGTATCTGACTTTGTTACCTGGTATATTGTATATACATTTATTTGTTTATTTGAAATAGGAAAGGGAAGGGGGGAAAACATGATGATTGGGAGGGGGTGGAGGAGGGAAATGGGGACAAAAACATGAGAAAGGTTATCAATGTGTGAGAATTAATGCACCCACTACCTGGTGAATGTTACTGTAATCCCTCTATACATTACCCTGAGCAAAAAAAATAAAAGAAGTTGTCTAAAGAATAAAGGGATTGAATGAAAACAATGTCCAACAAAAGTTGAGAATATGAAAAGAAATTGTTTTTGAAAAAACTATGAACAAATCTTACTTCTGAAAAATAAAATAACAGAAATGCAAAATGTACTAGAAAAAATCAACATAATATGAACTATAAGGAGAAATATTAGAGAATCTGGAGTCAGATCAATTGAAATTATAAAGTCTAATAAACTGAAAGAAAACAGTCTTAATGGTCCCTACAGATCATTAAACATATTGGCATGTGTGTGGTAGGAGTAGTGGAAATAATGAATGAGAAAGGATGGAAAATAAGATAGATGAAGAAATAATAACCAACAGTTTCTTACATTGGATGAAAAATTCATTTTTGAGAAATCAAATTTACTACAGAAATATAGATTTGTTAACATCTGAATGTTAAACATCTCACATATGTTCAATGAATATTATGACTGCATTTACCCACCGTTCCTCTCTCCGTTTGTGAACTGGGGTATGGTAATGACCAAGTAGGGCAGACAAATGTGGCATTAATAAAACAGGAATCACATGACTTTGGAAATAGAAAATGGAGTGAAATGAGAAGAGAGTGAACATTTCTCATTCATTTGCCTGGTGCAGCCTGAGGGGTTAAGCATCAGTCAGAGTTATCAGTCACAGTGATGTCAGGAAAGGATTTGTGTTATATAGGAAGAGCTGAGCTTAGAGGTTTCTGTTTAGTTTCATTGCCCAGGTGACAGGCAGTGAATCCTGAAGGTAACAGGACAAAGCCAGTAGATAAGACAGGCCTGGATTGTGCCAGAGGAGGTGGCAGCTGAAACAGCTTGTGTAGATGAGATATAGAGGTAGCCCCAAAAGATTAACATACAGACCCCTAACCTTACTTGCATTCCAGTATAATAAGCAGATCCTCATTTATGACAAACACATATTATGTGTGTGTGTGTGTGTGTGTGTGTGTGTGTGTGTGTACTCACATGTCACACCCACAAGCATCTAGTGAACAAAATGTTTTTTATCTTAAAATGAGTGATATTCTGAGTTTGTTAGAATGAAATAATATCCATTAGAGGTCATCTTGTAATTGAAACACATGCTCTACTTTTTAATTTAATTTTGTTTGTTTTATTTTGGTGATACCAGGGTTTGAGATCTATATTTGCTAGTAACTTGCACCAAGGCCTGTAGAGCCTCTTTTGCTCTGGTTATTTTTGAGATAGAGCAAGGCTTTTTTGTCTAGGTAATTTTGGACTATAATCTTCCTGTTTACACTTCCTACCATAACTAGGATGACAGGTGTTGAACCTGGTGCCCATGAGACAAGGTCTGTCTGGGCTATTCTCAAACCTTAATTTCTATCTTCCAAGTAACTATGATTACAAACACAAGCCACAGTGTCCAGCTGATTTGTTTTCAAATGGCTTCTTCTTTTTCTTTAGATTTGCAAGCAAAAATGGATTCCAATTTCCATATATCCCTCATCCAGTTTCTGCCTCTATCAATATCTTTCATTTGTAATTACCAGGGAACCAAAATGAGTATGTTGCTAGCAACTAAAGTGTATTTATATTTCTTTGATTTGTAGCTAGTATGTTCTTGTGTGATTCAGTGTCCCAGCAAAGGTATATTCAATTCATCATCATGTCTCTTTAGGCTCATCTTCATTCTGAGAGTAACTTAGCTTGTTTTTTTTTTTTTTGCCAGTCCTGGGCTTGAGCTCAGGGCCTGAGCACTGTCCTTGGACTTTCTCAAGGCTAGAGCTCTACTACTTGAGCCTCAGCACCACTTCCGGCTTTTTTCTATATATGTGGTACCGAGGAATCGAACCCGGGTCTTCATGCATGCTAGGCAAGCACTTTAACCACTAGGCCAAACTCCCGGCCCCTTAGCTTGTTTTTGAAAAGTACTGGCCAAGTATTTTGAGGTCTTTGCTTTTTGTCTTTAGACCTGGTCTTTGTGTTGTCCAAGCTGACCTCAAACCTAAGTTCCTTTGTGTTCAGTCAAGTACTGGCATGCAGTCATGCACAGCTAAAGGCTGCCCTGATATTTTGCTTAATAGTGCAAGAAAACCATGTTATGAGCACATTTTAACAAATATTACTTCCTGGCTTTTCACATATATCTTTTGTCAGCCCCAGTTCTTTCTGACTCCGTATTATTCCTATTGTTGTGATTTCACAGGGAAAACAGCGTCTCTATTTTCCCAGACATATTTGACAACAGAAAGTAGAAACTGAATTGAATGTGTATTTTACAAATTCACAGGGAAATCTCTGCAGCTCCCCAAATCTTCAGATGATTGACCCCCATTACATCTCTCATCAATGGGCAAGTTGACAGACTGATTATTGATCATATCCCTTAAAAGGCTGTTTCTCACTTCCCAAGCAGGGAACACAGATTGTCATTAAGAACACAGACTGTAAGCATGGGTCACTTTAGAGATCTGGGGAAATGGTCTGGGTGTCCCACAGAGACTCCTGCACAAAGCCATGTCATAGGATGCAGCTGCCTCATCCCCTTCAACAGAGCTCTATGTCCAGCAGCTCTGTCACATTTAAAGCCAAATGGCTGGCTTTTTTTTTTTATCAGCAAGCAAATAATCAGTCAAAATCCCAGGTCAAAACAACCTCTCTGTAAAGATCTTATGAAATCATTTCTCTACAAACCCATAAAAATCGCCTGGGATTCCTTATCAATAGGGAGGCTCAAAGAGAGAGCAGAAGTCTTAAGATTATGACATGCTTGTCTTAATGAAATTCTTCTCCTGCTGAGATGTTCCCTGCAGATTTTCCATATTTCAGCCTGGGAAAGGTTTGATGCCTTCTCACCAGTGCCAAGAGTTAATTGAAAACATCTCAGGATAAATTCAGCTTGGGCGCCAATGCTTCCAGCCTATCATTATTCTTAGCAATAATAGAGGAGTAATACAATTATTAATAGGCATGTTGTATCCTCTTAGAGTGGCCTTAGGTACCGTGTCTTTGTCATTCTAGAAACTCCACATAAAATCCTGAAATAGGAGACTAGGAACTTGGAAGAAAAACAAGCATTTGTTGCTAAATTATACAGTTTGTCTCACTTATGGATATTTAAAAAATGTAAAAGTCCTGACTAAATTCACACCATTATGATCATATTAGGTTTTAATATAATGCCAACTAAAATAGCTATCTTGATATCATCTAGCAAAATTAAGTTCCCCTTCAGCATAAAAATACTGTGTATTATGCAATGTGATTGTCTCCAAAGCTTTACTGAAGAACAAACTAGTTGTTCTGAGTAGGAATTCTAATTCTTATTGTCTTGGTTTTTCAAAGTGTTTTGGAATGTTAATTCTTTCATTAGCACCTTCCCATCTTGTTTGGAAACCTATGATCAAATCTTACCTGAAACTTGATGTTCATAAAGCACTTCCAGAAGGGACAGGATCACTTTGCATGTCAGAAACTTATCTTCATCTTGGCCACTGCCTGCTAACAGTGTGAATTAGCACCATCCAACCCTCCTTGCTAGTATTTACAAATAGGATATGCATGACAGAATGGCTCACAAAGCAGCCATACAAGGCAGAAACAATAGACTTTTAAAACTATAACCTGATATTTAGGTCGTTCAATTTGTGTTTCTCTTTTGTTCTCCAAAAAATGCTCGGATTTTATAAAGATATATGCAAATTCTAGATGCATTGCAAAATATCATTACACTTTCTAGGAAGACTGAGACCAAGGCAGTGAATGATAAGCTAGTCCAGCTACCCTTGGCTTTCCCTTCTGGATTGTAAGTTGAATAAATGAATGAGTTTGCTAGCTCTTCTTGATTCTTGCTTTATCTAGAAACAGAAACCCAAGTGGAGGCCAGCTGCCTGTGGCTCATGCCTCTAATCCTAGCAATTCAGAAAGCTGAAATCTGAGGATTGTGCTTCAGAGCCAGCTGGGGCGGGAAAGTCCATGAAACTCCAACTGAAACACACACACACACACACACACACACACACACACACACACACACACACACACACACACAGAAGTAGAGCTGTGATTCAAGTGGTAGAGTACCAGCCTTGAGCAGAAATTGCTCAAGGACTGCAAGCACTCAGGCCCTGACTTCAAGTACCAGTTTAGTCTCACGTATGTGCACGCTCATGCATGTGCACACACGCACGCACACACAAGAAACTCAATCAGAAGTAATTTTCTCCTTCACTAACTGTAATGGTGTGATTTTTGTAGGGTTCTCTAATAAGATCATTTTCACTTAAAACACATGGTACGCATTTGGGGGATGTTCCTAAAGATGTTAGGAAGAAGATATGCTATTTTCTGTAGTGGGATTTCAGGATTCTCTTCAGAACTTTGATCCATTTTCCAAACAGTTGTGTGCGCAACATTGTCAAAAGGTGATTTAAAAAGCAATTAGGGGCCGTATAGGATGGGGCTAAGTGAAATGAACTCCAAGATATGGAAACAAGAGGCTTGTCTTTGTGATTGTTGTTCTTAATGTATTATGTGAAGTTATTTCTTTTCTCTTTTTTCCCCCTTATGGTTTATCTCATATTGTTACTGAATCTGAATTTGGTGCCTGGTATATTGTATATATGTTTATTTATTTGCGATAGGGAAGGGAAGGGGAAAAACAAGATGATTCAGAGGGGGTAGAGGGAGGGAAAGTGAGAGAAAAACATAGGGAAGGGGTATCAGTGCTCAAAGAAATAATGTACCCACTACCTGATGAATATAACTATAATTGCTGTATACATCACCCTGACAATAAAATACAATATCAACAAAAAAGAAGCAATTAGTTCTTCTGGGCTTTGTCCTGATGAACTGATTGATTCTGTTATCTCAGGAGTGTGTGTGTGTGTGTGTGTATGTGTGTGTGTGTGTGCGCGCGCATGTGTGGTTTAAACTGATACTCTGATGTTTTGTTATAGCAGCACAAAACAGACTAAGACATTATCAAACAGACTTCACAAAACAGTTCATGAATTCTTTGGCTTATGACAGTGTGCCTCAGTGTGAGAAACAGGAGCATCTCCTAGGATTCCTAATAGAGACCAGGATATTCATTTACGGTGCTTCATCTCTCAGAGATTCTGACTCAGTACTTATATGAGCAGAACCTAGGAATTTACATTTAGGACAAGCTTCCCAGATAACTTTTTATATGTACTACTAAATAAGAAACATTAGCCAGGTTCCCCACAGGGGTTCACACCTGTAATCCTAGCTGCTCCGGAGGCTGCTATTTGAGGATCACTGTTCAAAGCCAGCTCAGGGAAGAAATCCTATGAGACTCTCATCTTTAATGTGGTTAGTTAACCACATTAAAAAAGCTAGAAGTGGAGCAGTGGTACAAGTGGTAGAGGACTAGCCTTGAATGGAAAAGCAAAGGGATAGCACTTAGACTCTGATTTCAAGCCCCAGCATGGACACACACACACACACACACACACACACACACACACACACACTAATAACATTAGATTAAAGACACAATCACTGCTAATAGAAATATATCTTTAAAGAAGTTGGTACAGGGCTGGGAGTTTGGCCTAGTGGTTAAAGTGCTTGCCTAGCATGCACGAAGACCCGGGTTCGATTCCTTGGTACCACATACATACAAAAAAGCCGGAAGTGGTGCTGAGGCTCAAGTGGTAGAGCTCTAGCCTTGAGAAAGTCCAAGGACAGTGCTCAGGTCCTGAGCTTAAGCCCAGGACTGTCAAAAAAAAAAAAAAAACAAGTTGGTACAATATGATGTAATTATGTGATGATATATTTAGGGGAAATGCACTTTCTTTAAAGTGAAGCCTTAAAAAATATAATAGAGGGGCCAGGAGTTTGGCCTAGTGGCAGAGTGCTTACCTAGCATTCACAAAGACCCGAGTTCAATTCCTTGGTACCACATACATAGAAATAGCTGGAAGTGCTGCCGAGGCGTAAGTGATAAAGCTTGAGAAATCCCAAGGACAGAGCTCAGGCCCTGAGTTCAGGCCCTGGGACTGGCAAAAACAAAACAAAACAAAAAAAAATATTTAAGTATAATCCTGGTACACCACTAAATCTAATGTCTTTTCAAATCCACTTTGTTGGTTGACTAGATCCTCTGCAACAAAGTGTCACAAATTTAGCAACTTGCCCAACAGGAATGATCTTTTAAGGAGTCTGGGAGAGCAAGATGAAGGTATTGGCAGTTGGCTCTTTGTGAGGGCTTCAAGGTGGTATCCACTCCATGCTTCTCCCATCCTGGACACATCTGGTCATCTTCAATGCATCTTGCTCTGTGGAAGCATCACCTCAGTCTCTACTCCCCCCCACACACACCTGTATTTTTTCTGTGTGTTGTGAGACTATCTACAAGCTTCCCTTTTCCAAAGCAAAGACATGGGTTATTTTGGTTCACTGCAGGATAACGCGTTTCAACTTAACTAATTCTACCTGGGATGATTGTATTTTCCACTAAGTTCCCATTGTGAGGCAGTGAGAGTTAAGACTCCATAAGAATGGAGGGGTGCACAGTTCAAGCAACAATACTAGAAATTACTTGAAAAATCTGTATGATACAACAAATAAGTGATCGGGATAACAGGGAAAGGGAAGCTTAGGAGAAGATACTATTTTCTTTGGGAGGAATGTAAAGAAACTGATTTAATTTAGATCTTAATAGAAAATAATAGTTAAATATATGGGCTAAATTTTAATGTATTTTTAGAAAAATAGAAAGAAAATTTATAGCTTCAAACAATTAGAAAGGGGAGATGCAAATAAATTTTTAAAAAACTTTATCAACTCAACAAATGAAATCAAAGTGGGATTCACAAAAGAAATAAGAAAACACAAATTTGACTTGCAAAGTACAATGGAATGATGACAAATGGAGACAAATCAGGAACAAGTAAATGAAAACATTTAAATTTCTATGAAATGATAATATCCCATTGTAGTAAAAACAAAGGACCAAGCAAGACTCAGACCAACCAAGTATGTACTCTTTACAAGATAAAAGAAAAAAGGAAGACATTAAGAAGCCACATATTTTTTAAAAGAGTATTGAAAGATGTGTTAGCGTGAGGGAAACAACTTAACACAACAGCATTGTTGTACGTTTTTATTTTGTTTAAGTTTAGAAAGTCCAGGGATGGAAGTTTGGCCTAGTGGAAGAGTGCTCGCGTAGCATGCAAGACCTGGGTTCAATTCCTTGGTACCATATACATAGAAAAAAGCCAGAGTGGTGTTATGGCTCCAATGGTAGAGCTCCAGCCTTGAGAAAACCCCAAGGACAGTGCTCATGCCCTGAGCCCAAGCCCAGACTGGCAAAAAAAAAAAAAGTTCAGAGATGAAAGCAGGAGGATTACAAGTTGCAAGCCAGCCTGAGCTACATAACAAACCCTTGTGTCAAAAAGGAAAACAACTAGGCACTGGTATGGTACCTAGCTACTCAGGAGGTTGAGATCTGAGGACTGTAGTTCAAAGGCAGCCCAGACAGACAAACTGGAGAAATTCTTATCTCATGTTTACCAACAGAAGCCATGGCTCAAGTGCTACAATAACAGCCTTGAGTGAAAAAGTTAAGAAAGAGTGTGAGGCCCTGAGTTCAAGACCCTCCTCCCCCACCCTCCACCGAGGCCAGGAAGAAAAAGAAACCAGGTTCCGGTGGCTCATGCCTGAAATTTTAACTACTTAGAAGGCTGTAGTCTAGAAGATCTAGGATTGAAGTCAGAAGGGGCAGAAAAATTTGCTAGTCTCCATTTCCAAAACGCCATGTACCTAAATGCATTTGAACACTATAATGTATATAATATATATTAGCTAAATGTGTACATGTCTATATAGCTTTACATATATACACAGAAACCTGATAAAATAAAAGAAGAAATGTTTGAAAGAGAGAGAGAGAGAGAAGAAAGAAGGAAAGAAAGAAGGAAGGAAGGAAGGAAGGAAGGAAGGAAGGAAGGAAGGAGAAAAGAAAAGGGAAAATATAAAAAAAGAAAAAATTTAAAACAATAGAAAAGGATACAGAATTAAAATGATTAAATTGGTGCTGGGGTTTGGTATCGTATTAGAGTGATTGTCTAGCATGCACGAAGACCTGGGCTCGATTCCTAGGAACCACATACATAGAAAAAAGCCAGAAATGGTGCGGTGGGCTCTAGTGGTAGAGCTCTAGCCTTGAGAAAGCCTATGGACTGTCCTCGGGCCCTGAGTTTAAGCCTAGGACAGAACAAAAATTAAATTGACATTCTCTTGTAAAGAAGAACAGTGGAAATCAAAGATTACACATTTCTTTGGGATAATGTGCTATGAATGGTTGATAAGCACTCTACTACTGAGCTATATCCTCAGTCACACATTTCTTTTTTATAGTCCTAAAATATGTAGACAATTTTGTCATAGTAACAGTCATGAATAAATGAAAAGAGCATGAAGTTCCAAAAACTCTTATAAAATGAGAACATAAGAGCTAAAAACTTAAAAACCTTAGAAATTTAGAAAATTCTGATGATGAAGCGTCAATAAAAATGGGATTAAAAAAGCACATCCCAGTTGGTATAAGTAACACAAATGAAAATAAGCAGTATTCAAAAATGAATTCACCTTTTTTTAATTCTTTTTTTTTTGCCAGTCCTGGGGTTTGAACTCAGGGCTCTTGCATTGTCCTTGGACTCTTTTTGCTCTGCCACTTGAGCAACTTGAGCCACAACACCATAGCAGCTTTTTCTGTGTATGGGGTAGCAGGGAACTGAACCCAGAACTTGGTGCATGCTAGGCGAGCACACTACCACTAAGCTACGCTCCCAGCCTCATGAATTTGCCTGTTTTCATTTAACTTTTCTGTTATGGTATCTGTAGACTAAGCCTAAGGTAGCTCTTTTCTATATCCTTTCTATTTGGCAGTACTGGGTTTGAAATCAAGACTTTGTACTTGAATTACTGACACTCTGCTACTTGAAACCCACCACCAGCTTAGCTTTGTGTTGGTTGCTTTGGAGCTGAAGTCTCACAAACTTTTGGCTTACTATCTTTGGTCTTCAGTCTCGTAGATTTTAGTTTCCTGATTAACTAGAATTTTAAGCATGAACCACTGCACTTAAAGTAGTAGAATTTCATTCTTTTACTTGTAAAATGCATTAGAAAAGTAGGATGATTTCTTCTGTATGAAACCTTATATTTTTGTAAATATTCATGAGACATGAATGTGCATTGAGAAAGGCAAATCCCCTGTAAACCGTTGTAAAGGAATTAAAAAATGGACGTTCTCTAATATACAGTAAGAGTGGGGTTCAGGAAAGCACGTTTCTAGCTGACCCACACTAAGTAGACAGGACAGGTTATTTGGTTGCCTGTCATACTCCTACAGCACAGTGCTTGGTAAATATGGATTGAATGAGTGGATAGATAAAGAGATAAATAAGCACTCCCTTGAGGGTCTTCTAACATTTTTTTATGCCAAGATTTATTTTTAACGACAGTAACCATTTTTTTAAATAGGACAGTTTCACAGTTATTAGTGCTTTCTTCTTCAAATGTATTCCTTTAAAAAAAAAACTAACTTATGGGAAGTAGGACTTGGCTCAAGGGTAGGGACAAGCCTTGAGCTGAAGAGCTCAAGGACAGCTCCGAGGCTGAGTTCAAGCCCCATGACCTACAAAAAAAGAAAAACAAAATAAAACTAACTTACAGTGTAACTAAATGAATGCAAGGAAGCTGAAAATGTTTCTCTGGGGAGAGAGGAGGTCAGATGTGGCAGAGGGATGGAGAAAGAGCAGACAAGTACGTCAGAATATTCAAATGTACATATGTGAAAATGGAACCAGGTAAACTGAGGGAAGAGGTGGGTTTAAGAGACAGAGGAGAATGATGGAAGAAGTGACATTGATCAAGATATATTGTACTCATAAAATGACATGTTGAATTGAAACCCCATTGTACAACTACCTCAAGGTAATTTTTTAATTTAAAATTAAAATACCATTTAATTATGAGAATTGAGGCCCATGGAATGAATAACAAGTAGGGCTCACTCCTCTGAGATACAGGTAACAAATGGTAGCAGCCACAAGTGCTAACTCTACTCTTTCCGCTCTCTTCTTTATCATTCTGAACCTTATTATGAAAAAACATTTTACAACTGGATACAAGTGGCTTAAGCTTATCAGCCCAGCTACAAGGGAAAAATGAGATTGAGAAGACTGTGATTTCAGACCATCCCAGAAGGATAAAGATCCTAAGACTCAATCTCAACAACAACAACAAAAAAGAGCATGATGATGTGCCCCTGTCATCCCAGCTACATAAGGATAGCATAAAAACAGGAGGATCAGAATGTCAAATAAGACCTTGTCTTAAAAATAAGTAAAGCAAAAAGGACTGTAGGTGTAGCTCAAGCAGTAGAAAAGCTTGCATAGCAGGTGCAAAGCCCTGAGTTCAAATGCCAAAACTAAACAACTGATTTTAAGGGCTGACAGTGTGGCCGAGTGGTAGAGTGCTTGCACTAAGACTCGGGTTCAATTCCTCAGTACCACATTCAGAGAAAAACAAGATCCTGTTGCAAAGTTAAAAAAAACACCTAATTTTAATTATAGAAATAGGATATTTAGAAGGTATTTTAATGATAAGGAAGAAAATAACAGTCCTTGATTACATTAACTGCTAATATTAAAACATGTTTCCACTCATAGATTCTATGCCCTGTTGTACAATGACATTATTCAACAACAAACCCCATATAGAATGGTGTCTCTCATTTGATGACACTGTAGCCATCTTCTTAGGGTTTTGTTTGCTTGTCTGTTAGTGCCAATCTCTGAGCTTGAACTCCAGGCCTGGGAGCTATCCCGGACATTTTTTGCTTTACTCCCAGCTTTTTGGTAATTAATCAGAGATAAAGTCTCACAGACTTTCCTACCTGAGCTGGCTTTGGACTTAAATCCTCAGATCTCAGCATCCTGTGTTGCTTATTGTAGCCATCATAATTTGCATAAAGTCACTCTGTAGTGCTCATACAACAGAGAGCTATCAAGAACACAGTCTTAAGAATGCATGCCCATAGTTAACGATTGCACGTCTGCAAATGATGATGGAAAGTCATTTGAATTTGTCCTAGCATTTCAAGGATTTAAGAACTCTTCATGCTTTCTACAGTTGGAGAATATATATATATATATATTAAAAATGAAGGTGCCAGTCTCTTGATGCAAACAAACCTACACTGTTTATTTACCAGCATATTCACTAAATGGCAATTGGCAAATTCTTCAGCATGATTTCCTTCATTTCTTAAATATTACTAGTAATAACAATTATGACTTGTAAAGTTACTATGATGTTTATAAAATTGGATGCATATCACATAAGGTGATCAACTCTGCACTTTGTTTATAATGTTTACTTCACAATGTTGGCTAGCATTGGTCATTATGAATTTTATTTTAACATAGTGGGGTAGTCTTGGTACTTTTTATTTTCTTGAATATAGTTGTGATTCATTAATCATGAGTAATATTTTTATATTGGTATATTTTTCACTTATGTTTTCTTGGAAAATCAGTGGATTTATCTTCCTGCCAGGCTTTGTTCATAGTATTAGTCTTTTAAGCACTTTTATACTTATCTATGTCCAGAAACGGACTGTTTGTGTTCCTCTGACATTCTTTCTGCCTACTGGAGTCTACTTTTTGCATTTCTCATCTTCTTTCTACATGTCTTTCTCTTTCTGTGGGGGAGTCAATCTCAAGAGTTACACATGGCCACAATTTATGTGTGACTACTGTACCCAGATACAAGCCTATAGTTGGTTTCCTGCTGTATACCACCAATTGGACAGCCCAAACCTCAAACCTTACTAGTTCCCTACCTTTCTTTCCCAAAGAAGACATCATCCAGTCATATAGCATGAAGCCCAGCAACTGTCATATTATTGGCCTTTCCTCTCTGCCTACACTCATTTGAGGAAGGGCCATGCCTTGAATCCGTCTTTTTTCCCTACGTTCCTAGGCTGTAAGTTTGGTCACTGGATCCTAAGGTAGCCTCCTAATGCTTTCCCCACCTGTAGTCTTTATCTTTTAAAACTTCAATGGCATGGGAAGTGGTAACAATGTTTGAGAAGTAAGTACTCACTAACTTACAAATGTAACTGTAACCTCTATTTTCAACACCCTGATAACAAAATTAAAAAAAAATTTAAGGGGCTGGGAGTTTGGCCTAGTGGTAGAGTGCTTGCCTAGCATGCACAAAGACCCAGGTTCAATTCCTCTGTACCACGTACATAGAAAAAACCAGAAGTGGCGCTGTGGCTCAAGTGGGAGAGCTCTAGCCTTGAGAAAACCCAAGGACAGTGCTCATACCCTGAGCCCAATTCCAGGACTGGCAAAAAATTAAAAAAAAAATGAAGTAAAAAAAAAAACAAAAGTTTAGTGGACTTTGCTGAACATCTGGAGGTTTCAGCGTTTCCGTGTCTGTACAGGATAAAGTCCAGTGACACCTGGTGACACCTCCTTTCAATCCCCATCCCTGCCACTTCCTACATTCTACTTTGGTACTAAGTGGTCACACATCCATACGTGCACATACCACACTATGCTGTTCTAGCTTTCCCTGCCTTTGGGCTTGCTGTTTCCATGGATGGAAATACCTTGCACCTCTTTCTGCCAGCATAACTCCTTTTTGTCTTTAGATTCAACTTCAGTGTCACTTTCCCCAAGAAATCAGTATCCACTTATGTGCTTTCTGTGTGGGTTGAAAGCATGTCTGTTTGTCTGCATCATCATCCTGTCATCATTTTGTCCGTGAAAAGCACATGTCTAATCCTCAGGGTATCGTTACATGTGTTGACTCTCAGTAATGCCCAGGAAAGTTCTTTAAGGATATCGCTATTCATCAAAGACACAGATTTAGTCATCACAAAAGCTAACTTCAGCATGGTACAGAAAAATGTTCCAAATGTGTGAAACTATCTTATAAGTAACTTTAAACTGAAGGTAGAAAAACAACATAGAAAAGAATTATCTAGCTGAGTATGGTAGCACAATCCTGTAATCCCAGCATTCAATTTAAAATTAAAATCCACTTGTTTTACAGGTAGATTTTAAATTTGAGGTGAGCTTTGGTAAGATAGTGAGACCATACATCAAAATGACAAAAAAAGTAAGAAAAAGAGAGAGAGAAAGAAAGAAGGAAATAAGGAAAGAATAAAGGAAGGGAGCTGAGTGTGGTGGCTCAAGCCTATAAAACTAGTTACTGAGGAGGATGAGATCTGAGGATGGTGGTTCAAAGCCACCCTGGGCACTAAAAAGGCCATGAGACTCTTATCTCCAATTAATGACCAGAAAACTGGAAGTAGTGCTATGGCTCAAGGGGTAGGGGAGTAGCCTTGAACTGAAGAGCTCAGGGACAACGCTCAGGCCAGGTGGTAGGGTAGTAGACTTGAGCTGAAGAGCTCAGGAACAATGCCCAGGCCCAGAGTGTAAGTCCCACAACTACCAAAAATAGAAAAAAAAATGATGGAAGGAAGGAAGGAGGGAAGGAAAGATGGAAGCAAGGAAGAAAGGAAGCAAGGAAGGAAGGAAAGAAGGAAGGAAAGAAGGAAGGAAGGAAGGAAGGAAGGAAGGAAGGAAGGAAGGAAGGAAGGAAGGAAGGAAGGAAGAAGGAAAGTGGAGTGATGAAGGAAAGAAGGAAAAAGGAAGGAAAGAGGGAGGAAGGGGAGGAAGAAGAAGAACGGGAGAAAGAAAGAAAAGAGGAAGAAAAAGGGGGAGGAAAGGAAGAAAGGAGGAAGGAAGGGTATAGAAAAGGATAAAGAAGGTAGGGAATGGAGGAAGAGGGAAGAATGAAGGAAGAGATGAAGAGAAAGAAAGTGAAGGAAGAAAAGGAGGGAGGTAAGAAGAGAGGGAGACAAATAAGGAAAGATTCATCTGTGAAGCAAGTTCACATCTCACTGAACTATTCTTTATTTTTGGTACTTTAAAAGTTTCTGATTATGGATAAAATAGACAGCAAGATTTACTTGTGAGATATTCGTCTATTCAACTTTCAGGAATCCTATTTCACTCATGGACCTCCTTGAATGAATACATACCCATTGCCAGAGACTACAAGGGTTGCAATAAAGCCTGGAAACAGATACTATTCCCTCAGTTTTGGTTGCATCTTAGAGCTGACCTTGATGACATGAACTGCTATCACCTGTTTGCAACTTCCAGCTGCTTGTGCTTGTTGAAGGCTCCCTATGGCATAAACCAACACCTGGGAGAGAGTCACAGTGCCTTTGATCAACTTGATCAAATTGAACTCAATGCCTAGAAAATCAGCAAAATATTATTTTGATAAATACCACATCCCAAAAGAAGTCATCATTGGGGTTTTGTTAGGGAACCTGAGCTCCCAAACAAAGCGTAGGAAGCATTGTGTCCATTCTGTAGCCCTCCTGGCTTGGAGGCATGTGTTCAGCAGGATTTGGAGGTAGTGCTCCAAAATATGAGCTGAAAGCTTCCTGGGCAAGCAGATCTTTCCCACATCCTTCCCTGCAGCTCCTCTTTAAGAGGTGTCAGAGTGGCTGAAAGAATGAAGTGGCTGCACATTGTTTGGCCTTGCTATTATGTGCTTAACATTTCCATAACAAAAGTGCCACTCGACTTCTCCCGATTAATGCAGCTCGAGGGCTCTTGTCGTCCTTTAATAAAACATTGTTGAAATCATTTATTTAGAGCCCCTGGTTACTAGTGGGAGAATGACCATCTTTGTGCCAAAATATAGTGTATACAGTCCACTATTTTGTAGTAGATCATTCTGGTATTTTAGAAATTGATTAAATGCATGTCTTGGAAGGTATTTATGCTAATGGAACATTGCTTGTGTCACTGGTATAGCCAAGAGCTAACCTTTTCAACCGTCTTCCCTAGCCACACTCTTAACTAGGATACAGTAATGTCCAGCTTCAGTCACCAGCAATGAGACCCACTGGAAACTCAAGCTTTGTCTAAGTACTCTGGCCACATGGTGTCTGTAATATGATGATGTCCAGCAATCTGCTTTAAGTAGCTGAAACTGGGTCAGTTGACACAATTTCCCATGTTCCTTTGTACAAGAGGTCAAAAAACAATAATGCATCCTTTTTCCAGCTTTGAGAAGAGATACATGAGGTTGTATTCTGTAGTAAACTTAAGAAACATAATGCAGCCAGGAGTCAGTGGCTCATGGCTGTTATTCGGGCTACTCCAGAGCCTGAAATCTAAGTATTGTGATTCAAAGCCAGCAGAGTCAGGAGAGTCTATGAGACTCTTGTCTCCAATTAACCACCACCAACAACAAAAAACGCCACAAATAGAGCTGTGGTTCAAGTGAGAGAGCAACAGCACTGAGTGAAAAGCTAAGGGCCAATCTCCAAGTCTTGCGTCCAAGCCCCAGTACTGAGGATAAAAAAGCAAAAGAAACTCCCAATACAAATCCAAAGAGCTTGGAAGCAGAATTCCAATGTGATGTTTGATGTTTCACAGTTCACATAGAATTTTAGGGATTCTTCTGGTAGATTACATCACCTTGCTGGGATGAGCTGTGAACAAGAGAAAAGGAAGAGAGGAAGGAATCCCACTGGATGGTTTTTCTTGTTCTAGATCTTTATACTACACACCGAAGTGGCTATGTCATTTTCTATGTTCACATGGACCCTACTGCAGAACTGTAATATCCCTCAGATACCTTAGGGCTCAGTGGTCCTTTAAATTTCTGGCAATTGAAGGTGGGAGCTGCTTATATTCTCAAGGACATTTGAAGGGTGCAGAGATGTCCTGTTACTTAGAAGAATTCACTTCCCCACAGCCATTTTCCACTTTACACATGTGTATTGCTCAAGTGTATTGCTGTATAATGTTTAAAAATAAACACGGACCTTATGCTCTGTCCATTGTGGTTATATACAAAAGCGTGGCTGTGTGCTCTGGTGAGCAGTGAAGCCTGGACCTCCTTCTATTTACTGTATGGTCACTGTCAGTTCAATGAACTGCCTCCTTGTTCTCCACCATTGTCCCACACTCCCTTAAACATTTGTCACTGAAGTGCCTCCAAAGACAAATAAACTGTCACTGAGAATTCAAACCTGCTAACTGGGGAAACGAGAAAGGCCACAAGGACACATGATTTTTACATGAAATCCAAAGGGGCTCTTCTCATGCCTTGGAAGGCTTCTGTAGGAGGTTGGGTTGGGACAGAATTCAAAAAAAAAGAAAGAAAGGAAGGAAGGAAAGAAAGAAAGAAAAAACACAGAAATACCTTTCCTTTCATTAATGATACTTCCAGGCAGGCTCTGCTAGACATTTGAGATGGCCAAATGTCCAAAATTCCAAAGGGTTCCCTAGAGAGCGTAACATATTACAGATGTCAACATCTGTAACAATCCTTTCTGTCTAGAAGCAGATGGCAACATAAAAACCTAGAGCTGATGGTCCCAGGGACCTAACTTCCCAACAGCCTGCTCTGCAGTCCCTAGATGTGTAGGGAGACTTGAAGACCTTGGGTTCCAGTGTATAATTGTCTAAATTAAAATAGACCACAGATCAATGTTCACTTTCTCTGCAGAGGAAAGCATAAAGCCTGTCCTCTCTCTTCCTAGAGTTGTGTTGATTTATTCCAGGCAGATGCTTTTGACAGGACCCTGTAAAATCAAGTCGTGAGTTTATTGTAGCAGTTAATTATTGAGCCTTTTCTAGTGCTAATGCCTTTTACTTCTTACTGGAGAAAACTGGGCCTTTTACTGGGACAAAGACTTAACTTTTAGTCAAGAATGTGTTAAAAATAACATGAGATGGAGATGATTTAAATATATTTAAGGACAAATGTGGAACAATTTCTTTACAAAATGACTCCTGGTCATTTTGTAAAGAAAGCTGATTTCATTTACAAGTCTCTTGGAGTACCTTTTGTTCAATTCCCAAAGAAACGATGCTGGCAGCTTTGTTTTAACAATATGTTTACTCAACCATTCAGGTGACTGGAGATTCCAAACACACACCACTCTCTTAGGCTTGAGTCTGAAAGTGCCACTATCTTAGACTTTCTAATAGTGTGCATAGAAAAATCTTGATTTTAGGGAATCAGGAGATTCCTGCCATCCCTCCATAAAAACTGGGGAAAGGGTTAGTTAGAAGCAGAATAGACCTGAAAGTAGGGGGTGGGCGTGAGTGAAAGGAAGTTGGAAGGGGCATAGCTTTAATTACTTTGGCAGCAGAGAAATCTGGTTATGTTTTCTCAGCACATGTTAATATCAAATAAAGAGACACCAGATCTTGCTAATCTGTCGACCCCTTAGACAAAGTTTATTTGTGGTGACTTTTAAACTCCTGACTTGCCTTCCAATCACTGCGTTTAAAATGAAAAGCTTTAAATAAACACCAGGAATAGAAGATAAATAAACTTTTTTTCCCCCTTGCAAGTGCCTAGCTTGGCAAGGTTCAGGCTCAAATCCCCAGAGGACAGAGCGCTCTCTTTTGTGTTAATGTTTAAAAGATTTTCCAATGCCGGAGTTTATTCCTACTGCAAACATTTCTATTTACAAGGTCAAGTATATCAGCACTCGACACAGCTTAAGAGTGTAATTATTTATCTAAGGGCGTTTGAGTGTAGATCAGTAGCTCTGGCTGAAACCCAGCCTTCAGCCCACTGCTAAACAAACCCCTCCCAACAATATTCCAAGTTCTGCTAATTATTCTTCTCCCTGGTGTTTTCTTTTGCCAGCCTGAAATGTTTTGTAACAAAATTTTGTACCTTTTCTTTCTTTTTAAACCCAAAGTGTGAAAATGACTTTGAAGTATTGAACCTTGTATGTTTTCTAGGACCTATTGGTAACAGATGTTATTGGCATGTTTGATTGCAGGAGACTGTCCAGTAGTCACAGAGAACACTCCTGGGGGTCAGGGACAAAAGAGGGAGGGGGGATGCACAGGAGAGGGGGTGGTCCCTGTGGAAGAAGGGGAGGGGAAATATACAGCCTGTGTCATCCCCCAATTATGCAAGGAACAGTTTGGGGAGTTCTCTCCACAAATGCAGCAACTAAAAGTCATTGGCCACTTATCTTTTTAGCTGGCTCATTTACAGATGTCTAATTGTTCATTAAATTAAAGGCAGAAATAGCCCACATTTCTTGTCTTGCACTGCATTTTAATTTCAACTGGTAGTTGAATTCCCAGTGTCCCTTCTACAGCCCTCCTCATCCATTATGGGGTTAACCACAGTGTAATTCTGGAAAGTAACCACACCATACTCACTGTTTAAACTCTTTACTGATGTACACATTTTTAATAAAACAAGTAACAAAAAATACACAAAGCCATAGTTATTTAAAACACAGAACTTTTTAAAAATGATGACTATAAAAATACAATGTTTAAGGCAGTTTGGAAATGCGTTTATACATTTCTACAACGTCCATAAATTCTCTGGAAAATAAGGATGTTACTTCAAATCTATAAAATATACTGTACATTTTAAGATGGTTCTAAATGGAGAATACTGCAAAATGGACTGTGGGTTTGGATCCTTGGTGACAAATGGGGGGGGGAGAGGGAGTAACATATGGTTTTTAAAACTTTTAATTTCTTTTAAAAATAAATTATTTTCTGAAGCATACAATTTATAACAATTCTATATACAAAATATAGCAACTGGTAACAAACCCCAGTTTTAACACACTTTATATAGGATGTACCAGGGCTTAATACCCTGATAGGAGCAGAGACTCTGCGTACTTGAACATGTAATTTCTTGATGCAAACAATGAAAATGGCAACAAAACAAACATCTTAAAGACGCTTTCATAGATGGCAGTACAGAGCTTTTAGAAATTAAAAAAAATTGCATTGTTCAAACTCATAATAACTCTAGATGAGCAATTTTTGGACCCAGAAATGTGCTAAAAAAAAAAATCAGAGTGGTAGCAATAAAGGCGGCACTTTTCTATTTACTTACTATTGTTTTGTCCTCAGTGGCCACCAGCAACAAAAGTAGATATCGTAACTATTTTTCTTTTTCCTGCTGCAGGAAAAAAAAAAAAAAAGCTAACCAACGGTCAGACCCTTTACCAAGGCCATTTCTCCTTTACCCTAGTCCCACTTTCCCGGTTCCAAATCCAGTTCCTTGGAACTGTTAAGACCCTATGGGTCGGTCCCAAGCCGGGGACACACCGGTTGTGTCCCAAGCCTGTTTCCTCAACGGGGTACTGACTCGTGCAGATTCGCATCTGCACAACAGGCCACTCGGTAAAAACTGAAAGCCCGGACAAGGGGCAAGGTCCAAAAGTCATGCTTGGAGAGAGCAGACGCCTAAGTGCCTAGCGTCCTGGCCGGTACACCGGCTAGGCAGAGTCGACCTGGAAAAAGACTGGGGGGAAGCGGCCCCTCCACCCCACTCAGTTCGGCAGCCCCAGGGCGAGCTGGACCGGGGAGCCGGACGCGGAGCTCTCCCGCAGCGAACGGCCGTGGGGCGCCAAGTCTACATCAGCCGCCCGAGCAGCAGCAGCAAGATGGAGGCGAGCGGGGTCCCTGCGCCTCGGGACATCGCACGGCCGCCTCCGCTGACGCTTCGGCGCCCGGGCCCATAGGGCGGCTCCCCGCGGCCGCCCGCTGCAGCAGCGCCGCCGCCCGGGCGCGGGGCGTGCGGGATCCCGTCGTCGTCGTCCAGCGGCTGCTCGCCGCCCGCACCCCCGAGGCGGGGCTCCTCGTCGTACTCTTCGTCGTAGTAGTCGTCCAAGCCGCCGTCCGAGCCGCTGCTGCCCGGGCCGTTGCCCAGATCGGCGCCGAAGCAGAGGCGGGCCATGTTCTCCTTGACCGACTCACAGATGGGCCTCTCCAGGCCGTCGCACACGCAGTCGTTGAGCAGCGCCGCCTTGGGCACGGCCAGCATGTCCTCGATGACCGTGCGGCACTCGTCCGTGCAGCGCAGCCCGTTGAAGAGCTTGCCGCAGTAGGTCAGGTAGCGGTTGAGCGCCAGGTTGCAGCGGCTGTCGCGCTCGCAGCGTCGCCGGGCCTCCACGCAGCCCATGACCCCGCCCGCGCCCGGGCCGCCCGCGCCGCCGCCGCCGCTCGTCCGGGGCAGGCACGGCTCAATGGCGCGCTTGGTGGACTTGCAGTTCTCGTCCTGCGCGCAATCACAGTCTTCCAGCGCGGGCCCGCGGCGCGTGTGGTTGAGCTGAATGAGCGCCGAGATGCAGTGGCTCGGACAGCGCCAGCGGGGCGAGAAGGAGGCGCCCGGGGCTGGGAAGGCGGCGGCGGCCGCAGCCACGGCCCCCGGCGGGTCGCCCCCGCCGCGCTGCGCCAGCACCGGCGCGCACGCCTCGGCGTACTGGTTGTAGGCGTAGCTGCACTCCGGCTCCCCCTGGCACTGCAGCAGCGCCTGCCAGCAGATGAGGCGGCGGCCGTGCGCCAGCCCGGAGCCCCGCGGCGCCGATCCCAGAAGCTGCAGCAGCGCCATCAAGCACAGCCAGGCGCCCGGCACGGTCCCCACGCGGGCCCCGCCACCGCCGGCCAGAAGCACGGCCACCATGTCGGGCAGCGGCGGCCGCCGGGCGAGGACTCGAGGAGAGGCGAGGAGATTCGGGAAGCGGCCGACGCTGAGCCGGTGGAAAAGTTTGCCCAAGTCCTGCCCACTTCTTGCATGAGTGTCTTCATAAATCCATGCGCGCCGCTAGCTGATGCCCCACTGGCGGCCGGAGGTGGGCTCTCGCTCAGCCTGCGCGGAGCTTCCTGGAAATGCACAGCCGCCGTGATTTTGTCCAGATCCCAGCCCCAGAGCCCTCCGCTCGGCTCCGGGCGGCGGCGGGACGCGCTCACTGCCGCCCCGGGGGGCTGCGGGCCGCGGGGCCGCGGCGGGGCTGCCGGACCGCGAGGCGCCGCGAGTGCATTTTGCTCCGCGCTGGCTGCTCCGTTGTGCGGCCGGCGGCGTCCAAGCTCGCTGTTCGCAGGGCGGCCGTGGCTGCTCTTTTCTCCCCGGCTCCACGCCGCGCTACGGCCGGCCGCTTTCGCCTCGCGCCGCCGCTTCCTGGCTCGGAGTCCGTGCGCCGCCCGCGTCCCCTCCCCCTCCGCCGGCGGCGACCCCGGCCCGGGCTGCGCGCCGGGAAGCTCGCTCCGAGAGGCGCGGGGAGAACAAGAAGCTCCGCGCGGCTGTGCAGCGGCTCGCAGGCTTCCCTTAGAGGCGGCTTCGCGGGGTGACCGGGAGCCCCGGGGAGCTGATCCGCTGAGCCCCGGCTGGCGGACTTGCTCTCCGCGAGGCTTTAAATACAAAAGTGGGCCGGGAGCCCCCGCGTGGTGCTACGGTGCCCCCTCATTATGCATGCATGGAAAAGCAAACAAACAAAAACATTAGCAACGCTCCTCCGGCTCGCCGAGCCCCGGCCCCGCGCGCTCCGAGCCGGCCCGCTTTCTCCTTTCTCCACTCTCTTTTCGCTCTTCGCTCAGCCCCCTTTCCCGGCTTTTCGAGATGCTATTGGTTCTGCCTGTTGTTGTTGAAACTTTTTTCTTTTTCTTTCTTTTTTTTTTTTTTACGAGCCGCTGGAGTGGGGTGGCGGAGTGGGGGAGGGCGGGGAGACTGGTGGGCAGCTCACATTCAGGCATTCAGGGCTTGAAAGGAACGGCTCGGGGAGCCTGGCCGAGCCCCGGAGCTCCTCCTCCTCTTAAGGAGGCTCCGGGACGCTTCCCCAGCTCGCGCGAAGAACCAGCGGGCAGGGCTTAGGGGCAGCTGTTTGCATCCGGCTCAGCCACAGGTCTTTTTGTTCGGTTCTTTTGCCTCCTATTCCCCCTCCCCCCCCCTTTTTTTGAGAGGGGACAGTTTTATTAATTCTGGTTGAACTCTCGTCAGCCGTGTGTGACTTCGAGCAGGTTCAGAAGTCAATTTCTTTTTCAGATTTCCAATCTTTGAGTCTGATCTTGGAGGGGTACCGGGTGTGTGGGGGGGAGACATCCAGAAAATGTGAAGTGGGACTTTTGACAATTCACACACACACACACACACACACACACACACACACACACACCATACAAAAAGTTTACACTTTTAAAACTTAAAAGTATACGCTTGGGGAAATGTTGATGAGATATTTTTTAACCCCTCACTTCCCAGCCCCGTCTAAAGGACCGGACAGGTAGGTCCCTTGAGCCAAGCATTTGTTTCAAATTGCAAGATTGAACTCCTCCCCCCCCCCCAAAAAAAATAGTCAAATTTCTTGGCAATGGAAGTTCATAACATAGCAGATACAGTAATGAAAAAGAACAGAATTTAAAACTGAAGGAATGTTCACCATGGCCGTCTGGCCGCAGTCCCCGCTCAGAAATGGACACACAGCGAGGTTTAAAGTGCAAATTTCAATCCATCCCCCGGTGGTAGAGAAACTGCCACGCAGAGCAGCGCGGGACTCACGAGCGACCTTAAATGTGGCGCAGCTCAGCCTGCGGCCACCAGAGGCAGCGGGCGTCTGCGGCCTGTCAAAAACTGGCGCTTTTTTCCCCCCCTTTCCTTTCCGTGGAGAGACTATCAACTCCATCTGTCACAGAATTTAAAGCTAAATCTCCTCTCCAGAGCGGAGGGCCAGTCGGGGCTCCAGCATACGGAGCTGGGCTATCTGCCTCTCTCCAGAGGCAGAGTGAATTCCAAATGGCAGAAGTCAGAGGGGAGCCCTGGCCCTGAGCCTTTATCAGACTGCAGGAAAGACCTCAGCCCCCGGGAGGTCACTGTGACCCTTGGAAACGCTTTGGAGGGGGTGGGGGGCTCTGCAATCCCCCAAACAACACGAAACCCTGAAAGAGTCCCCTGGGAATAGTGGGAAACACCATCATCTATGTTTTAATAATTGAGAGAAAGCCCAGAAGCTGGTGGCTCACACCTGTAATCCTAGCTACTCAGGAGGCTGAGATCTGAGGATGGCGGTTCAAAGCCAGCCCAGGCAGACAAGTCCCGCGCCAGGTTCTCCTCTCCAATTAACAGCTTAAGAATCGGAAGTGGCACTGTTGTTCCAGCAGTGGAATGGTAGCCTTGGGCAAAAGAGCTCAGGAGCAGCGCCCAGGCTCTGAGTTCAAGCCCCATAACCAACAAAAACAAATTATAGAAACCCATTGAGGATCAATATCCAAAGCTAGTCTGGGCAGGAAAAAAAATAATGAGATGAGACTCTTATCTCTAATTAAACTCCTATCTCCAGTTAACCACAAAAATAGCTTGAAGTGAAGCTGTGGCAGAAACAATATGGAGCTAAACTTGAGCAAAAAGCTAAGGACAGTGTCCAGGCCCTGAATTCAAGCCCCAGCACACACACACACACACACACACACACACACACACACGAGAGAGAGAGAGAGAGAGAGAGAGAGAGAGAGAGAGAGAGAGAGAGAGAGAGAGAGAGAGAGGCTGTGAC
Source organism: Megascapheus bottae (assembly GCF_031878675.1). NCBI lineage: Eukaryota > Metazoa > Chordata > Mammalia > Rodentia > Geomyidae > Megascapheus > Megascapheus bottae. The sequence continues at coordinate 7,232,743 of NC_143511.1, read as the reverse complement.
ACATCTTAACAACTTGCCTTGGACTGTTTTAGAGAAGTCTTTAGAGGTGTAATATCAGCCCTGTTTGCAGGGTAGGACGACTGCAGCTCTATGACTTGGTCAAATTAGACTCTTTATAAACTCTCTCTATACTTATGTATGCATGTAAGTAGGTAGGTACATATATTTATTTGTTCCATTCTAGGGGCTTGAACTCAGGGACTGGTCACTGTTCCTACCTTCTTTGCTCAATATTAGTACTCTACCACAGCTCCACCTCTGGCCTTTTTATTCATTTATTGTAGATAAGAGACTACGGGACTTTCCTGCCTGAGCAAGTTTTGAACTGTGATCCTCAGATCTCAGCCTTTTGAGTAGCTAGAATTACAGATATGAGCTCTTATCTTCATTTTTTGATGCTAATACTGGCGTTTGAACTCAAGGCCTTGTGATCTTGCTTGGCTGGTATTCAACCATTTCAGCCACATCTCCACTTGGATCTTTTTATTAGTTAATTGGAAATGATTGTTTCAGAGTTGTCCTCCCAGATTCTCCTCAGACCTCAATCATCAGATCTCAGCTTCTTTTTTTGTTTTGTTTTGTTTTTGTACTAGAGCTTAAACTCATCTCCTGAGTGGTGTCTTTTAGACTTTTTGCTTCGGGTTGTTGATGTACAACTTGAACTACACCTCTATTTTTGACTTTTGCTGGTGAATTACAGTCTTTCAAATATGTCTGCCTGGCTTTGAATCAAGACCCTTAGATCTCAGCCTCCTGTGTAGCTAAGATTACAGTCATAAGCCACAAGCAGCTAAATATTGAGTTTCTTTAGATTACAAGGTCTCATAATTAAGTCAGCAGGAGAGTCCTATAGAGATCTTGTTAAATAAAGTCCAAGTTTTGGTTCTGGAGTTTCTGCTTAGATAAAATTGGGGGATTCGGAGCCTGAAGTCTAAAGAGGTGCTAAGGACCTCTACTGTAGTAGTTAAGATGGTTTTTATTTAATTATTTTCCCTGACTTAGCCTGCCACAGTGGAGATGAGTGGAAGATCTGAACACTTTGCATGCTCTGGGGACCCCTGGGCACAGGGTCAGGACAAGATGTTTCAGGCTTCTAGTGCTATCAGTTCCATTGTATAATTCCTGCCCGCTCACAATAGGATACACTTTCTCCAGTCATCCACGAACATGCTCACTTTCCCCCACTCTCTTCTGTTCTCCCAGTTCTCTATTTTGAGTTCTTTCTACCAACTTACTGCCCAAGAGCACTATGACTAAAGTCTGCCTTTTCCTAATGGTCACTTTTCAGTAATTATTTTATTAATTGTTTTTAGTAGAGTTGAACTGAATTGAATACTTTTATCTATCAATTTGACTTTTGGGGTCCATCCTTTATATGCCCAATTCTCTCTAAATTTTCCTCGGAGGTGATCTATCCCAGTGACTTGGTTTTATTTAACAGTTTAACATGTTAAATCTCAGTCATTCTCTGATTTCCATTTCTATGTATTTATATAGTGGATTAAGAAACATCTTAAATTTAACCTAATTTCCATACTCAAATATTGTGTGTTCACGTTCTGCAGTAATCTCTGAAATTGGTTGCTATCATGTGTGGGGCTTGAATTTAAGGCTTGCACCCTCACTTTTTTACTCAAGGCTGACACTTCACCACTTGAGCCAAATCTTCACTTCTGACTTTTTTGTTGTTATTGTTGTTCTTTTTTTTAAATATATTTTTATTGTAATTAATAGAAGGGTTACACTATATTCACCAGATAGAAGGTGCATTACTTCACAAACATTGATACCCTTTCTCGTGTTTTTGTCTCCATTTCTCTCTCCTCACCCCCTCCCTTCATCTTGCTTTCCCCATTCCCTATCCTATTTCAAATAAACATATATACAATATATCAGATAACAAAGTAACATACTGTAACAATATGAGATAACCAAGGGACAACAAAAGAGGTGAGAAATAACATAGTACATTAAGAACAACAGTCATCTAGCTCTTGTTTCTATATCTTGGAGGTCCTTTCATTTAGTGCCATCCTATATGGCCTTATGTATCTAGGTTTTGCTCTATTGTAAACCTCTGCTAGGAGAGCCCAAGGTTTATACTAATTATGACAAATGAGGGAAACCATTGAGCCTATGTTCCTTTGAGTCTGGCTTATTTCACTTAATATGATTTTTTCTAAGTCTTTCCATGTCCTTACAGATGGGGCGATGTCATTCTTTCTGATGGAAGCATAGAATTCCATTGTGTATAAATACCACATCTTGTTAATCCAATCATTAACTGAGGGACATTTGGGTTGGTTCCATATCTTCGCTATGGTAAATTCCCTTCTGACTTTCTCTTGGTTCATTGGAGATAAGAGCCTTTTAAAAGGCTGGGCAAGAAAATGAGATCTGAAGATCTCATGGTTCAAAGCCAGCTCAGGCAAGGAAAGTTCATGAGAAAACGCATACCAGAAAACTCTAAGCCTGAATTAGCAATAGGGCCAGGCAAAGTGAGCCACCTAGATGCAACATTTAAGGAGGCACTGGCTCCCACACTCATGCTGTAAGAATCTTAAGAATGAGTGCCTCCTTAAAGTTTATATTCTGGACACTTAACTATTCTTTCTTAATTTTGGTCTCCACACAGGTTGGAACAGAAGAGCTCAACCCAGTTAACCAAAGAATATTGTTTTAAGTCACTAATGATCATTTTTGTGAGTTTTTGTTTGTTGCTCCTGGTGGTAGTGTGTGTGCCTGGTACTGAGGCTTGAACTCATAGCCTCATGATCTCAGCTGGTGATCTACCATGTAAGTTATTCTTATAGTCTTGCTGATTATTCAAGAAAGTTAGCTTCAAACTATGATCTTCTTGATCTCAGCTCCCTAAGTAGGATTACAAGTGTGAACCATTGGTGCCAATTATGCAAATTATATGTCCTTCCTAATTGCTTGGATTAAAAAGGTCATTATCTAGCTGGGTTGTTGTTTTTCCTATACCATCTCCAAGCAATGAGTCATTGCAGGCAGTCAATAAAATACTCAATGAGAGTTGAAGCATCAAATTGATTTCTTCTGGTACAAATCATGTGTACTTTAGAAAAGGAAGCAGAGTCCCAGAAATTGAAAAACCTAGAGTATTTGTGACGTCTTATTGTATGAAATGATGTTCAGAGAAAGGTGAAGTGGTTTTGTGAAGAAAGAAAGAAAGAAAAAAACAAAGAAACAAAGAAAGAAGAAAGGTTCAGTTTTTATAGACCAATTACCCATTGGCATTTAGCAATACTGAAGTCAGGAAGTACAAAATAGTAGTCGCCTCACTCTCACCATTTGTCATGTGCTCATTTCGCATGGTAAGGACGCACACTTTTCAGCAGAACTCTTAAGACACTTTACTAAACTTTTAGTCTTTGTCTAGAAAATAGTAATACTTCTGGTGTTAGAAACTCCAAGTAATATCTACATTAGAATTCAAAGTATCTTTTAACCCAAATGCCTATCTCATTCTTCCTCAATCTTTGTTTGTTTGTTTCCTCTGTTATTTTCTTAAAAGAATTCTTGACAACAAAGGAAAAATGTAGGAGCCCCATGGGAAGGAAGCCCTATTCAGGTACTGCAAAGTCGAGTCACAACAGAAGATGGGGAGCTTTCTCTTGAACTTTTTCTTTTAATCCTTTAAATGTCTTTTACATGCCTTTAAGCTCTAGTAATTCTAACTAAGAAAATGTCTTTCACATTCATTCTCCTATCTCCTTATTGTAATGATTGTTTTGATGTTTTCATTACTTCCCCGATATAGATGTTTGCTAACTCTTTCTTCGAACCAGAGATTCCCAAGCAGGAAAGTGTCTTAGCAGAACTTTATTTAAAGTATAAAAAGTACCAAGTACCAGTATCAACACCACAATATCAAATCAATGCCATCTAAATCCTTCCCCAGGGACCAGGAAATGTGTATTTGAGAGGAAAATATGTAAAAATCTATTTCCGGCCAGTGGTTACCAAACTTTAAAATTTCAGTTTTCTTAAAAATGGAAGTATCTTTGAAAAAAACAAGGCCAACATTTAATTTTATCAAGCATTAAAGAAGAAAATTATTTCAAAAATGAAATAAGTCCAATGTTCTTTCAAATGCAAAGATGAAATTCCTAAGGCAAATATGGAATAACCAATAATTAAGGCATTGAAATGAATAAACTTAGAGGTTTAAAGTATTTACATTGTTGATCTGTTTTCCCCTCATATCAGCAATGTTTTCTTCAGAAAGCACTTTGGAATTAAGACTGTGAAGTGATCCACCATGTCATTGTGCTGTTAACTAAGTCTGACCAAAAGATTGCTCCTCTTAAAAACTCAACAGTGACTCTTCAGGGAGATACCCGAGATCCTTACTGTTATCACAAGATTCAATAGCTAGGAAAACCAATTCCAAAGCTATTTCTTTAGTTTTTGTGCTGATACTAATGTTTGAATTCAGAGCCTGGGCACTCTAAGTTCTCTCAAGGCTGATGCTCTACCATTTGAGGAAAATCTTTGCTTATTGGAAATAAAAGTCTCTTTGGTGCCTGGTCTAGCTTCCAACCAAGATCCTCAGACCTCAGCTTCCTGAGTAGCTAGGATTACAGGCATAAAATACCGGTTCCTGGACATTTTCAAATTCTAAACTTAATCTATTCTTGGCCATGCTCCCCAAAACAAATACATACACACAGACACAGACACGGACACAGACAAAGACACACACACACACACACACACACACACACACACTTGCACACAACGTGCACATTCATATGCCATGCAAATAATGTATTATGTATGTATATATATATATATATATTCATAGCACACGTACACATACATATGCCTTCCCACTTGCATTCATGCACATGCATGTATTCATGCAGTAGGACAGCACAGATCATTAGAATCATGCTCTTGAAGAAGCTGTGGGATCTTGTACTTTTCCTGTTTTACTTTCTAGCCAAGAGCTGGGCATCTTTGCTCTGCTCTGTGCTTCTGCTATGATATGCTGCTTCTCTACAGGCCCAAAGCAATAGAGAAAATCAATCATGGAGTACAACCTCTGAAATTATGTGCCAAAATAAGCCTCCTCTCTTTATAAGTTGGGTTTTGTTTTTTTGGTGGGGATGGTACATGGGGCTTGAACTCTGGGTCTAGGCGCTGTGGCAGAGCTCTTCAGCTCAAGGTTACCACCATACCCCTGGGCCTGGGCATTTTCCCTGAGCTCTTCAGCTCAAGGCTACCACCGTACCCCTGGAGCCATGGCCCGACTTCCATTTTCTAGTGGTTGCTTGGATATAAGAGTCTCCTATCTTTAGTACCTGGGATGGCTTTGAACCTTGATCCTCAGATCTAAGCCTCCTGAGTAGCTAGGATGTAAGTTGATTACCTCACTTGTGGTAGTTAGTAAAGCAGATTAGATGGAAGGAGGAAAAGACTACAAATAGAAGGAAGTATGGGGGATGAGTCCTAATAGTCAATGTGCATATGTGAAAATGGTACTTAGTAATCTGAGGTAATAGACAGGGCTGAGAGAGTTGGGAAAAAATGATAGGAGAGTAACATTGATTAAAATGCATTGCACTCATAAACTGATATGAATTGAAATTCTTTTGTACAGCTATTTAAAAGTAAAAAGTTATCAATGATAAGCAGAAAGAATAAATGAAAATGATAGCAATAGCAATGTTTTTTTAATAATCAAAGCACATTTTACTCACAGACGTGTTGAACTGAAGCCCTTCTGTACAATTACTTAAGAAACCCCTTCCCTCCCTCTATATCAGTTTTCTCCTCCTGTGCCGGGGCCAACCGGCAGCAAACCAGGGTTCGCAGATTGGGGTTCCTGAAATAGGGGACAAGGACTAGGAAGAAAAAGAAGAGAGACAGACACACTAGGTCCGGGATGTCCGCAGTCCAGGCAAAGACTGACTAGACTGCCGAGTTTATTTTCCCCTCCCCCTTCTTCCCTCCTCCTCTCCCAGGGAACCTCCAGGTGTTACATTCATATGGTAATTCTCAGGTCATTTACATAGAATAGGGCCAGAAAGCAATAAGACAATATAGCCATCGTCTGATGCAAGTCAAGGTACAGTTTGATTCCACTCTGGCTCCCAACACTCCTGTCCCTACACAAGTTGTATAGTTCATTCTGCACAATACTATCTAATGAGTACTACTGCTGGATTTGTTCACCTTTAGTCCCACCATCTATGTGGCTCTTTTACTCTCCTAAAGACAGATAAAGGAACAAAAGGAAAATATCAACAAAGGAAAAAAACCCTCTTATTTCCATTTCCTGGAGTTCATTTTGATAAATATTATTGTGTGTGATTAGATGTATGTAACTATTGTGCCTTTGTGATTTTCTCCTAAGAATATCTTCCTTTGGTCTCACTCTGTGTGAATGTCTAGAGACCTGTATAATTTATCATGTTCCAATGTATTTTTTTTAACTATTCAGTATGAAGACCACCCTAAAGCTATCAGAACAATCAAGTTCATTGCATCATTGTGTATCATAGCCAAGATATGAAATCAACCCAGGTGCCCTTCAGTGGATGAATAGATCAAGAAAAAGTGGTATATATATGCAAGGTATGTATGTAGGTACATTCCCAAAATTTTATCATAAGATCTAATAATCTTTTATTATGTACTTTTCGGATTTTCTGAGCTTATAATATAAAGTTTCTAAAGGGAATTGCTTTAATTAGTGACATTAATTCAGGTATGATTTCTTCAGCAACTGATAGTAAGAGGAGCTATGCACTTATAAGAAAATGTAAAGAATATATCCCAGATGGAAACTTGAACATAAAAAATATCAAGAATCAAATGAAGACTATAGCATGTATAACCTAGAATTAAAAAAATCCTTGTACTCAAGATTAAAACAACAGAAAATATGGGAAAAAAGATACACATGAGTGATAAAACAAAATAGTAAGCAATTGCATATAGAATCAGTAATAGGAAAGCAATAGAAAGAAGGACACAAACAATTTGGAAAGAATTCGAAATAGTTTCTAAGAGCTGAAATTTTGTCTCAGAATTCTTACATTGGATCCCTGATTCCCAATATGATGGCACTTACAGATGGCTTTGGGAAGAAACCTTCCTCATACTCTGTCTTGAACTCAGGGTCTCACACTTGCCCTTGGACTTTTTTTCCCCTCAAGGCTATCGCTTGAGCCACAACTCCACACCTTTTTGGTGGTTAATTGGAGATAAGAGTCTCACAGATTTTCTTTTCTGGTTGATTTGGGACCTCAATCCTTAGATCTCAACCTACTGAGCAGCTAGGAATACAAGCATGAGCCACCAGGCCCCAAGCTTAGTTCGCTTTTGATCACTATAACAAATAGCCAAGAGAATCCACTTACAGAGAGAAGAGCTTTATTTTGGCTCACAATTTTGGAGGTTTCACGTAATGACCATGTGGCAATATTGCTTTTCTAAGGTGGTGGAGAGGGGGGACCATTCACTTCTTGGCAGGGAGGAAACAAAGAAAAAGTGAAAGAGGAAACGAAGGGGTTGAGTTCCCACTTTCCTCTTCAAGGGCATGCCTAGAGTGACCAGAAGACTTCCCATAGGACTCCACCTCTGAAAGGTGCCCTGCCTTCTCCAATTGCAACAAACTGAGGACAGGAGCATTTCAGGGGTGATTATAGATCCAAGCTGTAACTAGGGTTGAGGCCCCTTGAATGAATCAGTGCCCCTAGAAAATGAGGAAACCAGAAGGCTCTTCACCATGTGAGGACACAGCCAGAAAGCAGCCATCTGAGAATGAAGGATAGAGCCCTCACTAGAACCTTTTGTGCTAATCCTCTAATCTCTGACCTTCAGCCTCCAGAACTGTGCAAAATATACATTTTTGGTTAAGACACAGAGTGTATGGTATTCTGTTATAGCAGCCATTAACTAAGACAATTGATGGCAAAGATTAATTCTTCTATTAAGCAGGAATGCCTGTAAAGCTATAGGCTAAAAAAAAATTCAAATTACGAATGAACAAATGAAAAGCTTTTAAATTGTAGTGATTTAGAAAGTATAGTATGGTCAACAGAACCTAGGAAAGACTCATCAGTTACTCTAGCACTCTCAGGCAATCTAAATGGGGAAAGCTCTGTAGCATCCAGCTCCCGATAGTATACCTTCCACACTGGGTGAACATGTCATTTGGTAAATCATTTTGTAGAGATAACTCACTAATATTGCCTCTAAAATGCAGTATACATATGACATTTGGCCCAGCCCAGGCCTCAGAATCATTTCCACAGCAACATAAATCTTGATGAGGATACAATGCACCAGCCCCAGTAGAAAGCATTACTCCTTTCCCCTCCTCTCCCACCCTCCTCCCTTCCCCTTTTCTCCCACCCTCCTCCTTTCTCCTCCATCTTCGTCTTTGTCTTTTGGTGCCAATACACTGTCCTTATATGACATGGAATACAAGTATCTTCTTTAAAACATAAGCTTTTACTTTTTTTCCACTTATAATATTTTGGATGCTGTTCCATTCCACTTTATAAACAATTGATATATTACTTTTCTTTTTGATGAGTTTATATAGTATTTCATTTTTTCTCAAAATTATTGAACCATTTAAATTATTGAACATTTAAATTCCAATTTTTGTTCTTCATTTATACACATATTTATTTTACTTATTTATTATTAGTAATAGTAATATTAATATGTCAGAAGTGGAGACTGAATGCAGGGCCTCACAATTCTCTACCATTACAGCCCAACTCCCAGTCCTTTTAGGTTTAGCTATTTTTCAGATGGGGTCTCCTACTTTCTATCCAGGGTGGCCTGGACTGTAATCCTCCTCATTCCATTTTGCCTTTATGATTTGAGACATGGACCACTATGTTCAGCTTGTTTGGTAAGATGGATTTTTCCCTGGGCTGATCTTGAGTAGTGATCATCACAATTTCTGCCATACACATATGTGACAATCTCTGAAAAAAATTTAGAAGTTGAATTATTGAGTCAGAGGTGGAATATTTTGTTCCAGTGGTTGAGAATGTCTATTCCCTTGTCTTGTTAGCAAAACATGTTGTTACCCTCTTAGTTCTGTGCCAATCTGACAAGTAAAATACTATACTCTCTTGGAATTAATTTCTTCCTTTGTTATATATACCACATACCATATTATTTATTGGTTTATTCATTTATTTTTGCCACTCCTGGGGCTTGAACCCAGGTCCTGGGCACTGTCCTTGGACACTTTTAAGCCACAGTGTCACTTCTGGATTTTTCTGTGTCTGTAGTACTGAGGAATCGAACTCAGGGCTTCGTGCATGCTAGGCAAGCACTCCATACTAAGCCACATTCCAGGCTGCATACACATTATTATTTAAGAATTCAGAAAATTAAAGATTTAAGACTAAGAAAATTAAGTGATCCAACTTATATACTTCAGAAGGAAGAGCACCAAGAAAGTGACTTCCCAAACATTTGTCCTTTGTCATCATACAGCCCACAAAGTCCAGTATAGTGCTAAGAGGGCTGGTTAAAAGTTTCAGTTGTCTGTCAGTTTTTCTTCAGTGATCAGTAATTGTTTGAAAACAAAAACAAACATACAGACAATACAAACAAACAAAAGTTTAAGGAAGTACAAGATAACCTTTTATAAAGGAAACTAATTCTTTTTACTGAAATGACAAATATCAAACCAGGCACTAGTAGCTTACCCCTGTAGTCTTAGCTCTTCTGGAAGCTGAAATCTAGAAGGTCAAAGTTGGAACCCAGTCCAGATATAAAAGTCTCTGAGACCCCATGTCTAAAATATCAGCCAAAAGTAAATTCGGAGGCCTGGTGTAAGTGGTAGAGTGTCAGCTGCACAAATGAAGCACAGTTGAAACACAGTAGTACCCGAGAAAAACAAAAACAAAAATTAATTAATTTCAGGAAAACTGGGTAATTATTGGGGTGTGGGTTGGATTGGGGAACATGTAAAAGGGACACAGAGAGGACTTCCTATGGGCACAGGACAGAGCAGCTGTGGCAATCTCATTACTACTAAATCAAAGTGACCAGAAGAAAACTCCTTCCTAGATGAGGAGCTCATCAATCCTGAATTGTAAATTTTCATCATCGGCAATCTTCATTCTTCCAGAAAACTTAAAGCATTGAATGGTGTCAGGAGAGGGTTTCATTTTACAGGTAGAGCAATGAGTCTGCAAGAGAAGAACCTGCATACAATCTCTCTCGAATGCAATCTTCAGCACAGTGTTCTCCCATCTCTCTCATAGTGAACCTGAGAAACTCATAAATCAATATCTTAAAAGTAGAACCCATTTCCAGAAAACAGACACACACAGCTTGATCTCTGTTCTATAGACAAAAGAAGTGAACTGAATTTCCTCCTAAGGCCTCCAGCATCAGTAGGAAAGAAATCTCTAACAATCTTACAGAGTACATGAAACAGAAGAGTCGGGCCAGATGTGAAGTGATTGCAATTCAAAGCTAGTCACACCACACAAATCTTCAGACTCTTAACTCCAACTAACCTGGGGGTTGGGGACTGTAACTGGAGGTGTGACAAAGAGCCATGAGTGAAAATGTCAAGCAAGAACTCAAGGCCCTGAGTTCAAGTCCCAGTACCAGTATGCCTGTTATCTCTGTAGCTCTAGAAAACTTCAAGTAAGCTCTGGCAAACAGCCAGCAATAAGCTGAGACTATCCTGAGAATAATTAGTGAAAAGTGGGGCTGGAGGTGTGGCTCAGAGATATTGCCTAGCAAACTTGAACCCTGAGTTCAGACAAACTTTAGCCAGGCAAAAAGTAAAAATGAAGCTGGCTTCCCATTTTTCTGTTAAGGGCTTGTCAAAATTGCTTAAGTGAAAGAAAAAAAATTAGAGAAAGAAACAAGTGTACATATACATTTTTAAAGTAGCTAGCCAGCAAGACAACAACAATTATTTAACCACAGTAAAAAAACCAACAGTCAAACCACACTGATTATTTAACCACGAATCCAAGAGCTGAACACAGCCGCAGCTGGCCACACAAATGTAATGTAAATATCCCCATAGCCTGCCCCCACTCAGCCTTGCAGCCTGGGACAGAGCTTTACCTTTGCTGGTCTCAGCTCCAGGCATTTGGAGTGCAAAAACAGGTCACAGTCCAATCAATGTTTTCTTTCATTTTCTAGTTTTGATTTTCTAAAACAGATTCATGATTCCTTTATTTTTCTGCTATATTTTGTTTAATAAATTTTGTATGTATGTGTGTGTGTGTGTGTGTGTGTGTGTGTGTTTATGTGTGTGAGGGTGTGTGCCAGTATTGGGGGTAGAATTCAAGGCCTGAATGTTGTCTCTGAGCTTTTGGTTCACAAGGCTACCACTTTACCATTTGAGTTCTACTTGAGTTTTACAGTCCTGGGACTTGAACTCAGAACCTGACCACTGTCCTTGGGCTTTCTCAAGGCTAGTGTTATGCCAGCAGAACCACAGCACCACTTAGTCTTTTTCTATGTATGTGGTGCCAAGGAATTGAATCTGGGTCTTGTTGCATGCTAGGCGAGTCCTCTACCATTACAGCAAACTCCCAGCCCCACCAAGAACATTTTATTTTGTTTAGTTTTGGGATTTTTTTGGTCCTTCCCCAACCCCCCATTTTCAACTTAGGGCATTTTTTCCCATTTTTTTTTTTACTTCTGTTATTTGCACTGATTGTCATTATGTAAGGTTTATTTTCAGCAGGAGCATAATCGTTTGCTATTTGTAATGACAAATTCCACAATAGGTTGGTGCGCATTGTAAGGATATCTCTCTCTTTGAGAGATTGTCTTGTTAGCCAGATGTTCAGGTATGAAAATACAACTCCACTTTTATTTTTTTCTCAGTCATGGGGCTTGAACTCTGGATCTGGGCACTGTCCCTAAGCTCTTCAGATCAAGGCTAGTGCTGTATCCCTTGAGCCCCAGTGCCACTTCCAGTTTTCTGGTGGATAATTGGAAATAAGAACCTTATGGACTTCTGGGCTAGTTCCATATCTTTGCTATGGCATATAGTGCTGCAGTGAACATTGTTGTGCTAGTGGCTTTAGTATGCCCTTGTTTCTGGGCATTTGGGTAAATGACAAGGAGTGGAATTGCTGAGTCATAAGGGAGCTCTATGTTTAGCCTTTTGAGGAACTGCCACACTGCTTTCCATAGTGGTTGAACGAGTTTGCACTCCTACCAACAGTGTAGTAGTGATCCCTCCTGGCCACATCCCCTCCAGCATCTGTTGTTATTAGATTTCCTGATCATGGCCATTCTAACTGGAGTGAGGTGGAATCTTAGAGTTGTTTTGATTTGCATTTCTTTTATGGCCAGAGATGTGGAGCATTTCTTCATGTGTCTATAGGCCATTTTTGTTTCTTCTTCAGAGAAGACTCTCTTTAAGTCTCTGTCCCATCATTTAATGGGATGGTTGTTTCTTTGAAGATTAGTTTTGGAGTGATTCAATTTTTGAGCTGTAGATATATTTTAGATATGAGGCCTTTGTTTGTTGTATGGTTAGTGAAGATCTTCTCTCACTCTGGAGGCTTTCTAGTTAGTTTGCTAGCTATGTCCCTTGCCATACAGTAGCTCTGCAGTTTAATGCAGTCCCACTTATCCAGACTTTCTTTGATTTGTTGTGTTTCTTGGTCCTTATTAAGAAAGTTTTGACCTGTGCCAAGGAGGCCTAGTGTATCTCCTGTTCCTTCTTGTAAAGTTTTCAGTGTGTCAGCTTTTACCTCGAGGTCTTTGATCCATTTGGAGTTAATTCTAGTGCAAAGGGTGACAAAGAAGGATCCAAATTTAGTTTTCTGCAAGTGCTTAACCAGTTCTGCCAGCACCACTTGTTGAAGAGGCTGTCTTTCTTCTGTTCTATTTTTTTTTGGCTCCCTTATCAAAGATTAGGTGGCCATATGTCTGTGAGTTGATTTCTGGGTCTTCAGGCTTGTTCTTGTGCCAGTATGAAGCCGTTTTAGTTACGATAGCTCTGTAATAGAGTCTAAAGTTTGGTATTGAAATTCCTCCTGTGCTGTTCTTTCTGCTAATGATTGATTTTGCTATGTGGTGTCTTTTATTATTCCATATGAAATTTTGGATTGCTTCTTCTATTTCCTTAAAGAAAGACATTGGGGGAAGGAGAGTTTGACCTAGTGGTAAGAGTGCTTGCCTAGCATGCACGAAGACCCACATATATAGAAAAAAAGCTCGAAATGGTGCTATGGCTCCAGTGGTACAGCTCTAGCCTTGAGAAAGCCCAAGTGCACTGCTCAGGTCTTGAGTTCATGGCCCAGGACTGACAAAAAAAATGACATTGGGATATTGATGTGTATTGCATTGAATTTGTAAATAGCCCTTGGCAAGATTGCCATTTTCACAATGTTAATTCTTCCAATTGAGGAACATGGGAGGTTTTTCCATTCTTCAGTCTGCTTTAATTTCCTTTTATAGGTTTTAAAGTTTTCATCATAAAGGTTCTTTAATTCTTAGCTAAATTAATTCCTAACTACTTTTTTTCTTTGGAGCTATGGCAAAAGGAGTTGCAGTGGGTCACAATACCTCAAAAGTTACATACATATGGTCATATAGGATGAGACTAAATGAAATTAACTCTAGAATATGGAAATAAGAGTTTTATCTCTGTGATTGTTGTTCTTAGTGTAGTATGTGAAGTTATTTCTTTTCTTTTTTACCCGTATGGCTAATCTCATGTTGTTACTGTATCTGACTTTGTTACCTGGTATATTATACATACCTTTTTGGGGGGAAATAGGGAAGGGAGGGGGGGAAAACAAGAGGATTGTGGGGGAAGTGGGAAACAGGAACAAACATGAGAAGGAGGATTAATATGCAAGAAGTAATGTACCCACTAGCTGAAAAATGTAATTGTTATCCCTCTATACATTACCCTGAAAATAAAAACTTGTAGATACTTTAGAGTTTTTTGTTTTGTTTTTTTTTTGCCAGTCCTGGGCTTGAGCTCAGGGTCTGAGCACTGTCCTTGGACTTTCTCAAGGCCAGAGCTCTACCACTTGAGCCTCAGCACCACTTCCGGCTTTTTTCTATGTATGTAGTCCTGAGGAATCAAACCCAGGTCTTTGTGCATGCTAGGCAAACACTCTATCACTAGAGTTTTGAAGATAGAAAAAAAAAACTCTCATGGACTTTTGTGCTCTGGCTGGCTTTGAACTGAGATCCTCAGCCTTCTGAGTGGCTATGATTATAGGTGTCATCCACCAGCACTGGGATAACATGACCCACTTTTGCTGACCACAGGTGTGACATGTGCTTCAAGGCTAACCAATCAAATATCTCTCTAGTTCGTATCTAAACAAAGCAACATGGAGAATGGACTGACAAAAGGCAATATTGAAGAGTGCCTGAGGAGGTGGGTCTATGTCCCAGGGTAAGATTGGCTTTAGGACACAGCTGAAGGGGCCCTTGGGCCTACAGGCCTAAGGAAAACTGGTAACTGCATATTTCCCAGTTTGGAGTTTAGTTACATGTCCTTCTGGGCCAGTCCCTGTTTCAGTTATTCAAACCATGAGATTTGTATCACATGGTTGTCTTAATCTATCCTGTCAGTGAAGAGTAAGATCAGCCTGCAGGGTCATTTAGCTGCTTTCTTTCTTTTTTCTTTTTTATCCTGCCATTCTTTAAATGCACATCTTTTCTCTGAACATGGGATCAACTTAAAAAAGATGGTTCTGATCTAATAACAGATGTTGGCAAGGATATGGCCAGGAGGGATCCCTATTATACCAACAGTGTATATTTTTCATTTATTATTATTATTTTTTATTGTTTTCTGCTAAACTACTCAGGTTTGGTGTTATCTTGGTACAACATTTATAATGGAAAAAAATCATATTAAGTAAAGTAAGCCAGACCCAAAGGAACATAGGCTCAATGGTTTCCCTCATTTGTAATAATTAGTACAAACCTTGGACTCTCCTAGCAGAGGATTACAATAGCTCAAAACCTAGATACATCAGGCCATATAGGATGAGGCTAAATGAAAGGACCCTCAGGGTATGGAAACTAGAATCATATAATGTGTAATTGTTCTTAATGTACTGTGTTATTCTCATCTCTTTTGTTGTCCCTTGGTTATTCTCATATTGTTACAGTATGTTACCTTGTTATTTGGTATATTGTATATACGACTATTTGTTTATTTGAAATAGGAAAGGGAAGGGGAAAACAAAATGATTGGGAGGGGTGGGGGAGGGGAATGGGAACAAAAACATGGGAAGGGGTATCAATGTGTGTGAAGGAATGCACCTTCTATCTGGCGACTATAATTGTAACCCTTCTATTAATTACAATACAAAATTTTAAATATCCCAATACAAAAAGATGGCTCTGAAGATACCATCCATCTCACATAATGAGTAAAGCAGTCTCTTAGATAAAATGTAACAAGCATGATGAGAAATGGAGACCTGTTGAAGTGAGTTACACTCAAGTGTCACAGTTCTATGTAATCAACCCAGGTCTTAGCCCACCAATGGCAAAGCACCATGTGGTAGAATCCAAACTTCTTCCCTCTCCCATTGTCATTAGAGCATCAGTGTCATATTCTATCTTCTTCAATTGAAATCTGACCAGGTTTTAGGAGTCTTATTGGAGGCTGATTAAATGAAAGATTTTTAAATAGTAAATACATAGAAATAGAGAATGACTGAGACTGGAAATATCAAAAAGTACTTTTTGTGTGTGTGGGCCAATAATATGACTTGAACTCAAGACCTGGGCATTGTTTGTTACCTTTTTGCTTATTGCTAGGACTCTACCACTTTACCACTTGAGTCGCAGTTCTGCTGGGGCTGATTTCAAATCTCAACCCACATATTCCAGCCTCCTGGGTAGCTAAGATTACATACAGGAGCCCCCAGCGCCAGGCTCAAAAAGCAGTTTGGAAAGAGGAGCATTCAGTCATGTCTAATGCTTTGAAAGGTCAAGTAAGATAGGGAAGGAAGGCACCGTGCTTAGAACTTCAACAGTCCTTGTAGATGTGGTATACCAAACGAGCCTACTTCCCAAACTTTTTCAATATTTCCCATCTCAGCAAGTGACAATTCCATCCTTTGTGTCTCAGGACAAGACTCTAAAGCAGCTCCCAGTTGCATAAGGACAACTTTTAGTTTTCCTTTCAAACCTGATTTTCGGCTGACCCCAGTAAACTTAGGGAACTCAGGAGGCCTGGGTCTAAGGAATTACAATTCAAATTACAAAGTGTTTATAAGACTATTTTATCTCCAATTAACCACCACCCAAAAGCCAGAAGTGAAGCTGTCATTGTAGCTGTAGAGTGCTAGCCTTGAGCAAAAAAGGTATGGGTCAGTGCTAAGGACCCAAGTTCAAGATTTAGTACTAGCATAAAAATCCAAAACTGATAGATGGATTTTCCATTTTCAGTTACCCACAATGCTTGGTTAGAATTTTGTGACATTTCTTACATATAGTCCTTCATTCCTTTCATTTTGACGGACAGAATAAAATGGAAGCCAGTGCTCCCATGTTAGGCAGACAAGGCCATCTAGTTCTGCTAGTATGAGAACGCTAGCTCTAAGTTCATTTCTGCCATGATAAGAATTCCACATACATTGAAGCTACTTTGAAGTGTGAGTGAGGGTCTTCAGCTACAAGAAGAAGCAACATGTAGTTGCTCTGATGTGTAGTTCCAACTGAGTCCAACTCTGAAATCAGCCAAGCAAAGTGCCAGTCACGTGCAGAGGAGTATCTAGGTGATTGGAGGTTCCCAAATGGTAAATGAGGTGATTTCTATTGCTCCCAGATCTTCCCACATAAGGCCTTAGGTATTATGGAATAGATCAAGTCATTCCAATTCTCCCAGAGTCATGTCTAGTTTTCTGGTGTAGATTGTAATCAGAATAATATGGCTGCTCTTTGGTGCCTCTAAATTTACAAAGGTAAGTTATATGGCAAAACTTGAACTTCATTTCAGGGAAGGGTCTAAGTATTAAAGAGTTTTGTTGTGCTGGATTCTAGTGGCTCATGTCTACAATCTTAGCTACACAGAAGTCTGAGACCTAGAGGATCATGATTCAAGCCCAACTGGGCAGAAAAGTCCATGACAGTCCATTTTCAAAATAAGCAGCCCAGAACAAGAAATGTGATTCCAACAGTAGAAAATCAAGCATAAGCAAGCAAATTGAGTAAGAACCCTGAGTTCACATTTCTAGGAACAGTTCACAATTCCACACACAGACACAGACACAGACACAGACACAGACACAGACAGACAGACAGACACACACACACCCACCCACACACACACACACACACACACACACACACACAATCTTAAAAGTAGTCAATTGCTCTGATAACAGCAAAACTAGTAAGGGAAATGGGAGGAATCATTTAATGAAAAAATTCTTTTCATATGCACCCCAGAAATGTGATAGTTTGAAACTGAACCCCTGGGCTTGCTTTCTTTATTTGCTTGGGTAGAAACTACACCATGATTTCTTTATTATGATGACTTAAAATCAGATACAATAAATTCTTGGCAGATCAGGATGCTTTAACCAAGCCAGACAGTACTACAACCTTTTTTGCCAGAAAAAGCAGGTCCTTCCAGAACCTTTTAACAGGGTGAGGTCCAAAGTAGACTTCACAAATGTTTGCCTTACTGATTTGATAAATCAGTAAGATGATTTCATCATCTTCTATATACTTTTTTGGGAAAACATTACTTTAGCGTTTTCTCCAGTTTTTCCTTGAAATTTGTAAGATTTGCTCCAACATTGATTGGTAAACTCACAAAATGTAGATGAATGTTTATGGATAATAGAGTTAGTATTGTTAAGAATGTACAGCAAAGCGTAAACATGGGACTCTTGCACAATCCTTTCCTGGATTTGTGCTTTTTTGAACTGGGTTCAAATCTAAACTGAGCAAGGCCACACAAGGCGTACAAGAAAAAAAAAATGTACTTGGAATGTACTGGAGTCCCTTGATTGGGAGAGATGGGTATTGGGAGAGGTAAGTTTTAAGAACTGCTTTTTATTTCTTGTTACCTGGCAAGCCAATTTAAAAAGAAACACACACTGAACAAATGGTATTTTTTAGCCACACACAGTGTCTAAATAGAAAAACAAACTTCAAACATCCCATCATGTTTTGGAAATTATTTGGTGAATATGTCAACATATTCTCTAAAAGAAAAGCTGTGGCTTTAGTTTTTGGATTCTTCTCCTGTGCAGATTTTTAAAAATTTGAAATAACAAAATCCTTCAGATAATTACTTAGATCTGTATTAAATTAATTTTTAGATGACCTGTTGGACGCTTTGTTACAAATTATTGTCTTCCTAATTTTGTAGTGAGTCACCATTTGCATGATGTAGGAAATGGTAGAAAGCAACGGAAAAGACAGAAATGTTGAAGAAAAGCACGGGGAAAATCCATAGCTATTAAAGAACTAAGAAGTGAGACATCAGTTAATATGAATCTCACTTGAAATTCAGTCTTCATTAATGATCCACCCTTATTTACAGGGAACAAAGCATACTTTACATATTCAAACTGGAAGAAAATTATTTTCGATTATAGTGGAATCAGTGCTAGTGACATTCTGTTTGCTGACATTGATTAAAGTCCTGCAGCATCTGCTCACCTTAAGGTCAGGATCCTCCGTGTCAGCTGCCAAATTCATAGACTTGGAAACATTTTTGCATCAAGAAGACAAACATTTGTAAAATGTAAACATGCGAATAATTTCGTTGTTTACACTACCATTTCATTTCATTTTATTTCCATTTTTAGTTTCAGCTTACCTATCAATCAATCAATCAATCAATCAATCTGTCTATCCATCATCTTTTTATTTTGTGCAGATCCAGGCTCTTGAATCAGGGCCTAAGCCCTACCTTTGGCTTTTTGATTCCAGGTTGGCATTTGGCACTCTACCACTTGAGCCACACCTCCATTTCCAGCTTTTTGCTGGTTAGTTGGAGATAAGAATCTCACAGACATTCATTCACACCTAGGTGGAGAGATCTCAGCCTCCTGAGTAGCTAAGGTTACTAGACAGAGCCACCAACAACCAGCCTGCCATGTTTATCATAGTAATTGGTCCAGTATTCCATTTTGCAAAATTATCTCTCTCGTGGATCATTATGGATGATGGATGACTGATCGTTTTTGTTGGTGTAGTTATTTTTTCATTCCTGAGGATTCACACTTGCAAGAGCCATCACTGGTTAAATTCTTGCTCTGTTTTGGAGTGAGTTAGGTTTAGGTGTATATGCTTTGTTCAATCCTCACCTAATTCTTTTTAATTTGTAAATGAAAGGGTTGAACTCCCCAGCACTATTTAACATGTAAGGGAAGAAGTCGGATCTGGAGGTTGATATTGCCTCCAAAATATTGTTTCTCTGTATTTCACATGCTAAGAAGTACTTACCTGGAGCAACTGGTCCTGGAAAACTAACATATTGGAGCCTAAAGTGAATCTATGTTTTTTAATCCCTAGCTTAATGTTGGCCAATTATTTCAGCCAACAGTTTGAGCAGGTTGGAGGTTCGGGCTGGTTTTGACATTGGCATGCTGGGACAGGCAACCCACTCAGTTCTGATTTCATCATGGTGAAGTCAGCCTGGCATAGCTCCACTTGCCATTGCCGTGGTATTGTGGTCTCACCACAAGCCAAACATAATAGGCTGTAAGAACTGGTAGGAAAAAAAATGCTGGGCAGAATGGATAGGCATGAAATGTGCATTCCATAGGATGCAGTTTCCAAACCTGTCAAGCTTTCAAAATGAAGATTACATAGTTAGTTACTTTGGATTCAGGATGATGATTCAAGCAATATTCCATAGGTTGATTATGTTGGGATCCCTCTTGATTGCTTAGGCAAGAGGAGTGATATATTTTAAATGTATCTGACATATGAATTTTTTCATAATTTCTCTGAATTATCTCTATCTGCAATAATAAATACTTAACATATAAAAGTATATTGAAAGCCAGATATTAGTGGCTCACATTTATAACCCTAGCTGTCCAATCTCAGGATATGTGAGAATCATGGTTCACAAACAGACTCTGGCCAGTACACACACACACACACACACACACACACACACACACACACACACACACATACACACACAGAGAGTTTATTAAAGACATACATTGTAATAAGAGCAACATTGCCTGTCTCTTTTCTGAGTTTATTAAATCCTCAGTATTAATGTTAATGGCTTTTTACACTGGAGCCCCATTCTCACAAACCCAGAGGTTGCTCCATGCTCTATTTCTCAAGCTCCCTCATCAATTGCATTTCGACAGGTTTTGCCTAAGGGGAACCAGAGGCAGGAGACACAATAGGAACCAAACAGGGAAAAGCCAGGGTACTTTCCTTGATCTCTGCCTTGGGCAGTGTCATCCACCTTACTCCCCATGCCTATTCAGCTGCTCTGCTTTCTACTGCTTCCTGTGACCAAGACATGTGGGCTCAGGTAACCACCTTTTCCCTCAATCCCTCACCCCTCTAAATGTTTGTATTCCTGACACCTGTTACTTACTGGGTTACATTACTATGTCTAGTTCCACTTCTATCATTTATGTAAGGAATTTTATGACCTGTTTTAGGTGCCAAGAGTTTTTTCTTTCTCCCTGGTTAGATTCTATTAGATACAATTACAACAAGGCACAGGTTAATCCTAGCTACTCAAGAGGCTGAGATCTGAGGATTGCAATTCAAAGCCAGCCCACGTAGCAAAGCCTGTTAAACTCTTACCTCCATTTAACTACCAGGAAACAAGAAGTAGCACTATGGCTCAAAGTAATAGAGCCCTAGCCTTGAGCAAAAAAGAGCTCAGGGATAGCACACAGACCTTGAGTTAATAATTCCCAAACTGACTGAAATAAAATAATTTTCTTTTTTACCTTTATTTTATTTTATTGTCTGGGTAATGTACAGAGGAGTTACAGTTACATTCAGCAGGTAGTAGGTGTATTACTTCTCCCACACTGATAACCCTTCACATGTTTTTGTCCCCATTTTCCTCCCCAATGCTCCAAATCATCTTGTGTGGTCCCCTTCCCTTTCCTATCACAAATAAACATATACAATATACAAGGTAACAAAGTCAGATACAATAACAATATGAGATTAGCCAGAAGGGCAAAAAAAAGAGAAGAGAAATAACATAGTATATTAAAAACAATAATCACAAAGATAAATCTCGTTCCCATATCCTAGATTTCATTTTGTTTAGTCTCATCCTATACAATCTTCAGTACATAGCTTTTGAGCTATTGTGATCTGCTGCTAGGAAAATCCTAGATGTGTACTAATTATTATAAATGAGGGAAACCATGGAGCCTATGTTCCTTTGGGTCTGGCTTATTTCACTTAATATGATTTTTTCCAAGTCTTTCCATTTCTTTACAAATGGGGTGATGTCATTCTTTTTGATGGCAGCATAGAAGTACCACATCTTCTTGATCCATTCATCCACTGAGGTGCATCTGGGTTGATTCCATATCTTTACTATGGTAAATAATGCTCCAATGAACATTGTTGTGCTAGTAGCTTTAGTATGCCCTTGTTTCTGGACATTTGGGTAAATGACAAGGAGTGAAATTGCTGGGTCATAGGGGAGCTCTATGTTAGTCTTTTGAGGAACTGCCATACTGCTTTCCATAGTGGTTCAATGAGTTTGCACTCCCACCAACAGTGTAGTAGTGATCCCTCCTGGCCACATCCCCTCCAGCATCTGTTGTTATTAGATTTTTTGACCATGGCCATTCTAACTAGAGTGAGGTGGAATCTTAGAGTTGTTTTGATTTGCATTTCATTTATGGCCAGAGATGTGGAGCATTTCTTCATGTGTCTATAGGCCATTCTTATTTCTTCTTCAGAGAAGACTCTCTAAGTCTTTGGCCCATCTTTTAATGGGATGGTTGTTTCTTTGGAGATTAGTTTTGGAGTGATTCAATTTTCTGAGCTGTTGATATGTTTTAGATATGAGGCCTTTGTTTATTGTATGGTTAGTGAAGATCTTCTCCCACTCTGCAGGCTTTCTAGTTAATTTTCTATGTCCTTTGCCATATAGAAGCGCTGCAGTTTAATGCAGTCCCATTTGTCCAAACTTCCTTTAATTTGTTGTGTTTCTGGGTCTTTATTCGATCTGTGCTAAGGAATCCTAATGTATCTGCTATTTCTTCCTGTAAAGTTTTGAGGATATTTCTTTTCCTTCAAGGTCTTTGATCCATTTAGAACTAATTCTAGTGCAGGGTGACATAGAGGAATACAGCCTTAGTTTTCTGCAAGTGCTTAACCAATTCTGCCAGCACCATTTGTTAAAGACGCTGTCTTTCTTTTATGTTATTTTTTAGAATCCCTTATTGATGATTAGGTAGCCATGGGTCTGTGGGATGATTTCTGGGTCTTCAGTTCTATTCCATTGGTACTCAGGCCTATTCTTGTGCCAGTATCAGGATGTTTTGATTACTATAGCCCTGTAATAGAATCTGAAGTTTGATATTGATATTCCTCCAGCACTGTTCTTTCCAAAGGATCATTTTTGCTATCCTGGGTTTTTTATTGTTCCATATGAATTTTTGGATTGCTTCCTCTATTTCATTAAAGAATGACACTGGGATATTGATGGGTATTGCATTGCATCTGTAGATAGCCCTTGGCATTGTTGCCATTTTCAAGATGTTATTTCTTCCAATCTAGGAGCATTGGAGGATTTTCCATTTCACGTTCTGCTTTGATTTCCTTTTCCAGGATTTTTAAAGTTTTCATCACAAAGGTCCTTTACATCCTTAGTTAAGTTAATTCCTAGATACTTTATTTTCTTTGAGGCTATTGCAAAAGGAGTTTTTTTTTTCTGATTTCTACCTCGCTTTTCTCATTGTTGGCATACAGGAAAGCCATTGATTTTTTGAGGGTTAATTTTATACCCTGCTACTTTGCCAAGTTTTGAATTAGCTCAAGTAACTAGGGAATGGAGTCTACAGTGTTCTTTAAGTAAAGAATCATGTCATCTGCAAAGAGGGAAAGTTTTACTTCCTCCTTCCCTATTTGGATTCTCTTCATGATTGTTTCTTGTCTTATTGGTCTGGCTAGGAATTCTAATACTATATTGAAGAGGAGTGGAGAGAGTGGGCATCCTTGTCTTGTTCCTGATTTTAGAGGAAATGGCTTTAGCTTTTCACCATTTAGTATAATGCTAGCTGTAGGCTTGTCATACACAGCCTTTATTAAACTGATCAATGTTCCATGGATTCCAGTTTCTTCAGAGCTTTTAGCATAAAGGTGTTGGAGCCTGTCAAATTTCTTTTCTGCATCTATTGTCATAATCACGCGGTTCTTGTTTTTGCTTCTGTTGATGTGATGAATTATATTAATTGACTTGCATATATTGAACCAGCTTTACATACCTATGATGAATCCTGTTTGTAGATAGTTTTTGATGAGTTGTTGAAATGGTTGGCCAGTATTTTGTTGAGAAATTTTGTGTCAATGTTCATCAAAGAAATGGGTCTATAGTTCTCTTTCTTTGATGAATTCATTTAATGAGTCCCTGTCTGGTTTTGGAATGAGGATTATGCTGGCTTCATAGAATGGGTTTTCTAGAAGGCATTCACTTGCAATTTCATTGAAGAGTTTGGGGAATATTGGTATGAGCTCTTCTTTGAGGGCCTTATAAAATTCAGTTGTGAATCTATCAGGTCCTGGACTTTTCTTGGATGGGTAATCTCTTACTGCCATTTCTATTTCAATACTTGAAATGGGTCTGTTTAGTAGGTTTAGATGTTCATGGTTCAGTTTGGGTGTGTCAGTATTTGCTAGAAATGTATACATGTCTTCTAGATTCTCAAATTTGTTGGCATAAAGGTTTGAAAAGTATTCCCTTATGATGCTTTGGATCTTAGTAATTTCTGTCATATTTCCCTTCTCATTCATGATTTTGTTTATTTGGGTGTGCTCCCTTCTTTTTTTTGGTAAGATTTGCTAAGGATCTATCAATTTTGTTAATTTTTTCAAAGAGTCAACTCCTTGTTATGTTGATTTTTTTCTGTTTTTTTTTTTTACTTTAATTTGTTTAATTCTGCTTTAATTTTAATAATTTGTTTCCTCCTACTGGATTTGGGTTTGGTTTGTTGCTCTTTTTCTAAGAGCTTAAGGTGTACCATTAAATGGTTGGTTTAAACTTTTGCCAATGTGTTAATATGGGCATTCAGAGTTACAAATTTTCCTCTGAGTACTGTCTTTACTATGTCCCAAAGTAGCTGGTATTCTGTCTGCTCCTTTTTGTTAAATACCAGAAACTATTGAATTTCTGTTTTTCTCTCTTCAGTTACCCACTGATGAGTCAACACTGTGTTGTTCAATCTCCATGAGTTACAGGCTTTCCCTTGGTGGAGATTGGTGTTGAGGTCCAATTTTATGCTGCTGTGGTCTGAGAGAATGCAGGGAATAATTTTAGTGTTTCTGATCAAATTACTTTCTTATTGCTAAGGAACATTTCAGATTTCTATCATTTGCCTTTAGAGAAGATTATGGTACAATCTAGATTGAATGTCTCCCTCTCAATTCAATGAATATTTAATTGTATGATACACCATACAGAAAGGAAGTATACAGGTAAAAATATATTCTAAGGCCACAGAGCTAGAGTCTCAAATAGTTGTGATCACTAAAAGATAGTTGTCTTCATGTTAGTGAGATATAGTTGATGAGATTAAAATATTGCTTTTGTATAATAAATGGATAAGGAGATGGAAACACTTCTGTTTCTATCTAAGCAATGCTAACATCAGGATTTGATATAGGGATATACTATCAGACTGTCTACTGGCACATTTTTTCAGAGATTACCAATATTTCCTCTCAAGTAAATTATGATCATCAGTGTTATATCAACTGATTGACTTAATTGGAAAAAATTTAGAATCATAGTCAGAAGGGTGGGTGGTCCATGTGTTTCCTTCTACCCTCAAACTAGGCCATATAGAATTAAATGAGCCATTAAGAAATTTTTTATAGCATCAGTCATTGATCCATGAGATCAAACTCCCCAGGAAGGGTGAAGAAGACATGGAAGAAGAGGGAATGAGAACAGTTTTTCTTGCTCTAACTTCAAGCTTTCCTTTACATGGAATAATCAAGGCAACAGATTGTGGTGACTGAATTGTGCATATATTAATTTACTAATTGTCATGTACACAGATCTTGGATAAGAATGTCAAGAACTTGCATTTTCATTGTCTGAAATCATTTTATGACACACAGAGGCGAGTGTCAGATCTTGGAATAATTAGCAAATTTCACTATTCTTCCCCAATAATCCCACAAGTAGTCAAAGAAGAATGGTGGATAAGGTCAGGGCATTCCAGATGCTG
Source organism: Megascapheus bottae (assembly GCF_031878675.1). Taxonomy (NCBI): domain Eukaryota; kingdom Metazoa; phylum Chordata; class Mammalia; order Rodentia; family Geomyidae; genus Megascapheus; species Megascapheus bottae. Next base: position 7,207,343 of record NC_143511.1, on the reverse strand, counting down.
CTGTCTGAAGTTATTTCTGTTTCTCTGTACTCTGCTTCTCCACACTCCTTCTTTTCTCTACTTCCTGCTTTTCTTGCTGTCTTAGGGATGGGTATCATATTCTCCTGACATTAGGTTTGTAGGGTTTTAATTGGTTTTCATCTTTTGCTTAGAATGGAGCTAAGCTTCTTTCCCTCACCTATCTATCATTTTCCTTTTGTTCTTAGGCTATACTTCTATTCTTCAAATATAAGTACAAAAACAATTCTAGCCTCTCTGTTTTTCTCCTTGAAGTCTAGTAGTTTTCTAGCTAATTTGGTAACAGTTAAAATTTATACCTTTGCTTTCCTTAACAGGCAAAACAGGTAAAATATATAGTTTATTTACATGGATTCCCCCCAAAATGATACCTCTGGTTATCACATTGATTTTCTTCAATGAATAGGCAAAAGTGAATATATAGGAGGCATGGAGACTGTATTTCAAGCTATTTTCCTCTCTGTAGAAAGAAAAATGGCAAACCTTGATGACAGATTGAAATTTAAAATGGCAGTTAGAAAAGAAGGAAGCTTTTTCTCACTGCTTCCTCTCCAACTCTCCTCTTTGAGAAGTTTCTGAATTCACTGCACTTAGAATAGAACATAATAGTAAGCAGAATTTTGAAAACAATATGATCTAGTTGGTGCTGAAGACTTGAAAGCTAAAAATGTTCCATTTGTGAGGAATTTGCGAGTTATCCTGCAGATGTTTCTTCTTTTTATTCTTGGTACGTCATAGTTTCCTTAACATTCTCACCCTCCCATTCTTTCATTTTTCTGGCTTTTGTTCTCCCTCTTGTCCTCTTTATAAAGCAGTAAAGATGGGTTCAAAGAACACATAAGGCTTCTTTTCTTTCCCTGGAAACAAGCTTATGCCTCCAAGCCAAGGTTCTGAGGTCTTGTCAGAGAAGAAGCCTTATTTTAATTGTAACTTCCTCCTCCAGAAAACTCTCCCAACACAGTGGCTTATGTAGCTTAGATTTAGTTTTATTAAGTGAATTGCAACAACAAATTCTTTGGTTGGATTTCATAACTTTACCTAAGCTTCCAATCCAGCCCACAAACAATCAAATATGAAATAATGAGCACCTCCTTTCCCTCCAGAAAACTTTAAAAATAGAGAATTGCTAAACAGTTCTTGCAATGCTCACAGAATTAACTGTTTTAAAAAATACAGAATCATGACTTAAGAATTAGTTGTTATTACCCTACCACAAAAGACTTTGAATTTTAAGATTTTGGAGCAAAAAAGCATTAAAATTGCTCCATCAATTTTCAGTGACTTTAGCATTTTTATGTTCATAGTTAATACCAGCTTTTAAATGAAAGCTGAACATCATTGCTTCCAGTGATGTTACTTATCTTTCACAATATGACTAAAGATTGGTTATTCTTGATTTCTTTTCCTTTTTTTTTTTTTGCCAGTCCTGGGCTTGAGCTCAGGGCCTGAGCACTGTCCTTGGACTTTCTCAAGGCAAGAGCTCTACCATTTGAGCCTCAGTACCACTTCTGGCTTTTTTTCTATATGTGGTACTGAGGAATTGAACCCTGGTCTTCATGCATGCTAGGCAAGCACTTTAGCCACTAGGCCAAACTCCCGGCCCCCCCCTTTTTTTTGTGGGTCATGGAGCTCGAATTCTGGACTTGGACTCTGAGCCTGAGCTCTTCAGCTCAAGGCTACCAGCCTACCCCTTGAGCCAAGTCTTGCTTCCATCTTGATTCCTTTTTATTTATTTTTTTTTTATGACAGCTCTGGAGCTTGAACTCAAGACCCGAGCACTGACCTTGGATTGGACTTTTCTCAAGTCTAGAACTCTACCAATTGAGCCACTGCACCACTTCCAGCTTTTTTTTTTTTTTAATAATGTATGTGGTACTGAGGAATTGAACCTGGGTCTTGTGCATGCTAGGCAAGCATTCCAACACTAGGCCAAACTCCCAGCCCCATCTTGATTCCTCTTTAAAGTACAGATAATTCTCATTTTATTTTACACCATGCATTCATATGGACATTAAACATGTGTATGCATGCTCGCACTCACACACACACAAACACATGTACCCTACCAATGTAGGCTAAGTTTTTAGTTATCTGGCTCATTGCTTTCATTTGGAAATTAAAAGGGGCCTTTAAGCGTCCCAGTCCCCAGGAAGCAGCTCTCTCTTCTGCCTGGGTTGATATTCTCCCAGCACCCTTTCCCACTACCCTCTGGCTTGTGAATCTCTTCCTGCTTTTCCCATACCAGTTCAATGGATAAGAAGCCTAAGACCAAAAAGTTACAGTGAAATAAAGTGTATGTGGTAGATATGGGCCTTCTGCTTCTTCACTACTGTGAGACTTGATTAGTAGATGGTTCCCTATATAATTTAATCCTTGTGAAAACTAATTTAACTGGCCAATGAGACCTAACGAAACTTAAAATTTTTGCTAAAGATGGGTCATGCATATATGTCTATGGATATTCCTGGTTTCCCATAAAATTATACTTTCCTGTGATATCTTTGAGAGGTCTTAATGGTGCTTCCTGTGTGTCTTGTCCTCTTACATATATGTGCATGCACACACACACATGCTCACATCTTTTATGGAGTAGTACCCTCCTCCTTCTCTTCCTCCTTCCTTCTTGTTGAAATTCATACATACATACATACACACACACACACACACACACACACACACACACACACACACGAAAGAATTTAAGTGTCAAAAGTTGAAGATAGGACTTGCCTGAATTTCAGAATATTCTGAAAGATAAGATAAGGTCATTTCAACCCCCTGAATATACATATCACATTGAAGAGTCACTGTAAACATTTTACTGGATTTACGTACCTCATTTGGTCTTTATTTATATTTTTCAGGTACTGAAAATTGAACACATAGCCTCAGATCTTCTAGTCAATCTACTACCATGTGAGCTATCTTTCCAGACCTTCTTTCCCAATGTTATATATATATATATATATATAATACATACTATATATATATTATATTGTCAGCCATGGGGCTTAAACTCTGGCCCTAGGCACTGTACCTGAGCTCTTCAGCTCAAGCCTAGTGCTCTACCACTTGAGCCACAGTGCCATTTCTGGTTTTCTAGTGGTTAAATTGAGATAAGAATCTCACAGACTTCTGTGTCCAAGGACACCATACCCAGATTGAGATAAAGTCTTAAAAGTGTTTGTTCCCCAGCCTAGCCTTATACCTCAGTTTCCTAATCTCTGCCTCTAAAGTAATACAATTATAGATTTGTGCCACTACTTCTGGCTCATTTAATTTTTAGAGCTTCAGTGTTCTCTTTCAGTTATGGTAGATTTTCAAATACTTAACACATCTTGCTTCCAGAATATATAACATTCTCTTAAGAAATATAAAATATTTTACCCAAACCACATTTGATTTCATGATCATTAAATGGCTATGAAATCTCATCAAATAATTTAAGATGTTTCTTATTCAAGAAGTAATTCACCTGTTATCTGACGAATGTAACTCTAACCCCTCTATATATTATCCCGACAATAAAAAAAAAAGATTTCTCTAACTTCCATTTGTCAGAAGACTGACTATAATGACCTTTGAGTAAAAATGTGACTTCTTTAGTTAATTCAATGTGTCTGAATATGTGTAGTAATATGTAGAGTGTTTTGATCAAAGAAACATGGCAATTTTCAACTGGAGATAGGGAAAGAGGGAAGAAGGGTGCTATTGGAGATTAAGGGGTATCTGAATAGTTTGTGTATAATGCAGAGAAACAGATTTTTAAAAACAAATGATGATTCCATATCCTCTGCGTTTACCTAAGGCTTTGTGAAGTTTAAAGTTTCCCCTTGTGAATTACGTGAATTATGTATCTTGGTTCTGTTGCATGAACAGATTGTTCTACAACACTTCAGATGTGGTCACCTGTCTCTCTTGCTTCCCCTTTATCTCAAACAGAAGGTATTTTAAACTTCAGGAAATAAAGAGTGCTGGGAAGAGACAGGAAGACTTAGATGTGCCTTTGAGGAAAGTTATATTTCTCTGGATTTCCTGAGCTTCATACCATAGAGATGAGAAGTAGTAGAGAGAGGTCAAGGAGAGTAGTCAATATTAATAATATGAGTGTGTCTTAATGGACACCCTTCATGAAAGCACCTTCTTTTCTAAGCAGGACATTTTCCCTAGTAAATAGGTCATTTCAGAAGCTAGAAGCCAGTGGTTCACACCTACCTCTAATCTTAACTACTTAGAAATTTAGAGGACTGCAGTTTGAGGTCAGCCTATGCAGAAAAGTCTGTTAGAGTTCAATTTCAAAATAACCATGGGGGAAAAAAGAACTAATCTGAAACAGTGACTCAAGTGGTAGAATATCAATCTAGCAAGTATAAGTACCACAAAGAAGGAAAGATGGGAGACAAGGAAGGAAGGGAGGGAGGGAGGAAGGGAAAAAAGGATGGAGAGAGAGAGGGAGGAGAAGGCCAGCTACCAGATGACCATGTCTTATGTTCCATGCCTTCAGCAGAGAAAGGACAAATCCTTACCAGGCCAGCTGTGTCTGAGGAATGACCATCCGTAAAGGGACCCAAGTTCCACATAGATGGAAAGAGCACCCACAGATGAGACGGGACACCTAATAAAACATCCATAAATCCTTAAGAGAGAAGAGATTTAAATCAGAAACTCATTAAACACACTAGAAAAAACAAAGCAAGGAAAAGTTGTTTAGAAATACAACAGGGTTATTTATCCCCCTGAACTGCTTTATTTCTGAGCTATCAGTTCACCTTTACTTGAATTCATATCCCGTAATTTCACCCTGATGTTTTGGTTGAGAGATTAAAATTCCCCATGGAGTCTCACAACTTCATAGGATACCATAGTTATCTTATAGGACCTGGATTTCAGTTATTTTGAATCCATCAGAATGCCTTTCTCTGCTGACAGCTCCATACTAAGCACCCATTTGATGAGGCTCACCAGAAGAATAAATTATTTCTTCCCATGTCAATGGTAATTTGTGTTCACTAAATTACCTCCAGATCTACTTTCCTGAGTCAAAAATAACTCCATAGTTTTTTTTCCTGCCTGCATGTTTAGCTTGGAAAGATGTATAGATTTTGAACTTAACCTCCATGTTAGATGCTCAAGAATAATTAAGCTCATTTTCTTCTTAAATCAGCCAGATGTTTCACTTTAAGAGGGAACAATACATGGCTTATTTGACCCAAGTACTTATGGAAAGGCCATTGATTTCATTTTCATATTTCGGTGTTGTGAGACATAGAAATGAGAAACGTCTTTAAGAGAGCCCTTCTCCCTCCACACTCTTATCTTTCTCTTACTGTCTCTTTGCTACTCTTTTCATCTTTGTCTCTCTCTCTCCATTACTCTGTGTGGCTCTCTCTGTGAGTCTGTCTCTGTTTTAGTCTCTGTTTCTATCTTTTTTCTTTCTCCCTCAATCTCTGTTTCTTTGTGTCGTTCCTTTCTCTCTTTCCATGGACCAATTGGTCTCAAACTTGAATATGTTCATTATTACTGATGCAGTTTCACAGTCTGATCACATATTGTTACTTACCTTCAAGGAACTAGGGTGCAGGCATGTCAAAAATCTGTTTCTGGCAAGATACCTCTTCACATTACTGCTTTGCCAGTTTAGCATTTACTTCTAATTATGCTAGGCTAATATACTTTCCTTTTATCTTAAATACTAGTAAATGGTGAAGGGTGTTTTTTTGCACCATAGTGAGTATTATTTCACAATGTTTCATTGACTACAAATCTTCAAGTCACTTTTAAAGATTCCAGATGCCCAAATGTAGGTATTTTTGCAGCTGTTCTATGAGAAATCAAGAAGTAGAACTCTATTTGACACAAAAGAACATATCTCATTTCTTTGGGGATCAGTTTCTTTTATTGTATTTTATAGTAAAACAATATGTTAAGGCAGCTCTTAGTGTATGTTCTCTCCATAAGCCTGAACTTCAGGTAGTTAAAATATCTTCCATTTTCAATAAGACTTTCAGTTGATGTTGAAGAAAGCTTTTTTTTAAAGTTATGCTCTGAAGTTTCTTTTTTTTCTTCCTGGTATTTGCAATAAAAAATTTAAGCCTAAAGAAATTTTACCTGCATCCAATGAATTTTTTTCAATGCATTTATAAGTAGAATACATACATTTTTAACCAGGTAAATGAACTATCTTGCCCCAGTTGTAGCCTACAGATGACTATTTAATAGAGTCATTTCTCTATATCTGAGAAAAAATGGTTCCAGAAATTACCCAGGGTGACAAAATCCTTAAGTCCTTTAATTAAAGTGGATAGCATTTGCATATAAGTATGTTAAAACTACTCACGTACTTCAAATCATCTTCAGACTATAAATAATAATGGCTGCTATCTTGTATCATTTAGAGAATAATACAAAAGTTTGCACATTTTCAGTACAAGTAAAAATTATTTTTCAAGGGTTTGTGTTTTTTTCCTTTGCTTTTTTTTGTTTCGTACTAATCTTGGGACTTGAAATCGGGGTCTGTCTCTTAGTTTTTTGTTGTTGTTATTCAAGGCTAGTGCTCTATCACTTGAGCCACTGCTTCACTTTTGGCTTTTTAGTGGTTAACTGGATATAAGAGCCTCACAGAATTTCCTGCCAGGGCTAGCTTTGAACCCTGATCTTCAGATCTTAGCCTTCTCAGTAGCTCAGGTGACTGACACCTAGCCATTCTAATTATTTTTGACCTGAATGTTTGTTCAGGTGTAGGCATGGGGCCTAGAGTCAAGGAGAACAACAAGGAATATTACTGATTGCCTTAGATCCACTAATTTATCCAGTGTTTCCCTTTGTGAACTTCTTTTTGCCAGTCCTGGGGCTTGAATTCAGGACCTAGGCTCTGTCCCTGAGCCTCTCTGTGCTCAAAGCTAGGATCTACTACTTGAGCCACAGCACCACTTCTGGCTTTTTCTATGCATGGGGAATCTACCAGGGCTTCATGCATGCTAGGCAAGCATTTTACCACTAGGCCAGGCTCCCCACCCCCAGTGTTTCATTTTGAAAGTTGTTTCCTGATATGAATATATTTATCCATTGGTATCTTACACCTCAAAGGCATTTAGATAGACAACCAGAATTTGTATAGTTTATAGATAAAGAAAAAGGAAAGATTTCCTTTATAAGTTCTATTATTTGCTCAGTGTCTCTCAGTGGCTCCTAGGTTAAATAAAGACCTCATCTGCAGCTTGTAGTGCTACAAGGAGATGTGGAACCCTGAAGAAATGGGGCCTATAAGATGTTTATTGAAAGTGTGTTTTAGAAGGAGGTACTGGGATCCAGATTCCTTTTTTGTCTTTCTCTCCTCACATTCTACACATGTGGTGAACATTTTTGGCATGAGTTGCTTTGATGTATTTTAGTTTCATAAATCCAAAAGCAATGGGGGCAATTAGATCATAGACTAATTCCTGTGAGTCATGATAAACCTTTCTTTCCCTCCCCTCCCTCCCTCCCTCCCTCTCTCTCCCTCCTCTCCTTTCTTCTTGTTTGTACTGCAGTTTGAGCTCAGTATTTTCTACTACTTTGTCTTCATTGTCTGGTAGTATCTTGCATGTGAGTTGACTTGTTTCTAGAGGTCATTTTCTTCAAACAGAACCACTAGAAATATTGGAAATAGAAATTTAGGGCACCAAGGTTTTACAGGAATTTCTATTACTAAGATTTGGGGGAGGAAGACTCCGGAGGTAAGTTCTGTGTCATAAGGAAAACTAGACAAAAATCCAAAGATGGAGGCTTAAACTGTTGGTGACATAGTTAGAGTCATTCCAAATGTCATGTTTTATAGTTGAAGACTCTAAAGTCTAGAGATGCCAAATTCCATTAGCACTCATAAATTTTACAGTCCAATTAAGAATCAACTCATTTCACTCCTTATGTGTATTGCTTAAGCAGGGTTTATAGACTTTTGAGTAGCTTCAAATGATAGTCATTTATTACACAAACATATGGAGTGACTTTCAAAGGCCATAGGGATGACACACTGAAAAGCTCCATCCTTAAAGATTTGCCACCTGGTTGAAAGGCAATTGAACACCAGGGATCCTAGTAGTGGAGCAGCCACCCTTACAAGGGGACACTGTAGTAATTTGTATAGACACAGTGAACCTCCAGGAGGCAGTGGTTTATGGTGCTTGACTGGGAAAATAGCACCTGGGATATGTCAAGGGTGTGTGTGTGGGGGGGGGGGATAATCTGTGTCTCTGTAACTCAACTCAGCATGCAAATGCTGGGTGGGGTCTGGACAGCCTATCGCTGAGGTTGGTTTGTCATAGAGGTCATGGACTCACAAGAGTGTTTAGACCAGGGGAAGATGAATGAGGCTTTGAGCATCTAAGGATGATTCCAGCAATACCATGTTTTCCTTCTATCATTCTCTTGCTCTTACTGGAAAGTGAAGCATCCCTTTTTCTACTTAGTTTCCACCGCTATCACCACAGTTTTTACTGTGTATGGATTTCATCTCCATCACCATTTCACTTGAACTCATCAATGACAAGTTAAAAATACTACAGATAAGGTAAATCTTTCTTCAAAATTAACACTCTGTTCTATTGATGTGGTTGACTTGTACAATTGTTTCTTTTTTCATCTTTATTTTTGGTGGCATTGTAATATAAACTTAGGGCCTTATGCTTGCTAAGCAGGTGCTCTACCATCTGAGCCATACCTCCAACCCTATTTTGCTTTAGTTATTTTTCAGTTAGGGTTTCATGATTTTGCCTGGGTCTGTCCTCAGATCATGATCTTCCTTCTTTTGCTTCCTGTGTAGCTGAGATTATAGGTGTGAACACAGTGTTTTCTATTTTGTTGGTTAAGATGGGAGCTCTTACTAACATTTTACCCGGGCTGGCCTCAAACCTTGGTCCTCTTACTGCCTGC